>NC_057776.1:2907794-2969081 GCF_014825855.1 Bombus pyrosoma
CGTTATATGGTATTACGATATAACGTATAACGTTATATGGTAATACGTTATAACGTATAACGTTATGCAGTATTACGATATAACGTATAACGTTATACGGTATTACGATATAACGTATAATGTTATATGGTATTACGTTATAACGTTTAACGTTGTGTACTATTACGATATAACGTATAACGTTATATGGTATTACGTTCTTTCGTTTAACGTTATGTAGTGATAGGATATAACGTATAACGTAATATGGTATTACGATATAACGTATAACGATATGTAGTATCACGATATAACGTAGAACGTTGTATGGTATTACGATATAACGTATAACGTTATGTAGTATTGCGATATAACGTATAACGTTATGTAGTATTACGATATAACGTATAACGTTATGTAGTATTGCGATATAACGTATAACGTTATGTAATATTACGATATAACATATAACGTTATGTGGTATTACGATATAACGTATAACGTTATATGGTATTACATAATATGGTATGACGTTTTATGGTATTACGATATAACGTATAACGTTATGCAGTATTACGATATAACGTATAACGTTATACGGTATTACGATATAACGTATAATGTTATATGGTATTACGTTATAACGTTTAACGTTGTGTACTATTACGATATAACGTATAACGTTATATGGTATTACGTTATTTCGTTTAACGTTATGTAGTGATAGGATATAACGTATAACGTTATATGGTATTACGTTATTTCGTTTAACGTTATGTAGTGATAGGATATAACGTATAACGTAATATGGTATTACGATATAACTTATAACGTTATGTAGTATCACGATGTAACGTAGAACGTTGTATGGTATTACGATATAACGTACTGACGTTATGTAGTATTACGATATATCGTATAACGTACTATGGTATTACGATATAACGTATAACGTTATGTAGTATTACGGTACAACGTATAACGTTATGTAGTAATACGATATAACGTATGACGTTATGTACTATTAAGATATGACGTATAACGTTATACGAAATTACGATATAACGTATAACGTTATCCTAGTATTACGATATAACGTATAACATTATACGGTATTACGATATAACGTATATCGTTATGTAGTATTACGGTATAACGTATAACGTAATATGGTATTACGATATAACGTATAACGTTATGTAGTATTACGATATAACGTATAATCTTATATGGTATTACGTTATAACGTTTAACGTTATGTATTATTACGATATAACGTATAACGTTATATGGTATTACGTTATAACGTTTAACGTTATGTAGTATTAGGATATAACGTATAACGTAATATGGTATTACTATATAACGTATAACGTTATGTAGTATCACGATATAACGTAGAACGTTATGTGGTATTACGATATAGCGTATAACGTTATATGATATTACGACATAACGTATAACGTTATGTAGTATTACGTCATAACGCATAATTTTATGTAGAATTGCGATATAACGTATAACGTTATGTGGTATTACGATATAACATATAACGTTATGTGGTATTAAGATATAACGTATAACGTAATATGGTATTACGATATAACGTATAACGTTATGTAGTATCACGGTATAACGTAGAACGTTGTATGGTATTACGATATAACGTATAACGTTATGTAGTATTGCGATATAACGTATAACGTTATGTAATATTACGATATAATATATAACGTTATGTGGTATTACGATATAACGTATAACGTTATATGGTATTACATAATATGGTATGACGTTATATGGTATTACGATATAACGTATAACGTTATATGGTATTACGTTATATCGTTTAACGTTATGTAGT
This sequence comes from Bombus pyrosoma, assembly GCF_014825855.1. Lineage (NCBI taxonomy): Eukaryota > Metazoa > Arthropoda > Insecta > Hymenoptera > Apidae > Bombus > Bombus pyrosoma. The sequence goes on from NC_057776.1 coordinate 2,909,638, forward strand.
GATAGGATATAACGTATAACGTAATATGGTATTACGATATAACGCATAACGTTATGTAGTATCACGGTATAACGTAGAACGTTGTATCGTATTACGATATAACGTATAACGTTATGTAGTATTGCGATATAACGTATAACGTTATGTAATATTACGATATAACATATAACGTTATGTGGTATTACGATATAACGTATAAAGTTGTATGGTATTACATAATATGGTATGACGTTATATGGTATTACGATATAACGTATAACGTTATATGGTATTACATAATATGGTATAACGTTATATGGTATTACGATATAACGTATAACGTTATATGGTAATACGTTACAACGTATAACGTTATGCAGTATTACGATATAACGTATAACTTTATACGGTATTACGATATAACGTATAATGTTATATGGTATTACGTTATAACGTTTAACGTTGTGTACTATTACGATATAACGTATAACGTTATATGGTATTACGTAATTTCGTTTAACGTTATGTAGTGATAGGATATAACGTATAACGTAATATGGTATTACGATATAACGTATATCGTTATGTAGTATCACGATATAACGTAGAACGTTGTATGGTATTACGATATAACGTATAACGTTATGTAGTATTGCGACATAACGTATAACGTTATGTAGTATTACGTCATAACGCATAACTTTATGTAGAATTGCGATATAACGTATAACGTTATGTGGTATTACGATATAACATATAACGTTATGTGGTATTAAGATATAACTGAGGTGGCTGAGTATGTGTGTGTGGTCCATGGTATTAGTTGCTGCTGGTTGTAGATGCCGCTGCTGTTGGGGGTACTGCTGTATTTTTCTCCCTATTAAGACTCGTGGAAGAAAAATCGGACTTCGGTCGCGGGGATTCGATCCCGGGGTCCGAACGTTCGTAACCTAAGGCGCTAACCACTGCGCTACCGTCGTCCGTTGCTAGTTAGCGTCGAGTGGCGGTATTTGTGTTGTCGAGTGCCGCCACATAACGTATAACGTTATGTAGTATTACGATATAACGTATAACGTTATGTAGTACTACGATATAACGTATGACGTCATGAACTATTAAGATATGACGTATTACGTTATACGAAATTACGATATAACGTATAACGTTATCCTAGTATTACGATATAACGTATAACGTTATATGGTATTATATAATATGGTATAACGTTATATGGTATTACGATATAACGTATAACGTTATATGGTAATACGTTATAACGTATAACGTTATGCAGTATTACGATATAACGTATAACGTTATACGGTATTACGATATAACGTATAATGTTATATGGTATTACGTTATAACGTTTAACGTTGTGTACTATTACGATATAACGTATAACGTTATATGGGATTACGTTATTTCGTTTAACGTTATGTAGTGATAGGATATAACGTATAACGTAATATGGTATTACGATATAACGTATAACGTTATGTAGTATCACGATATAACGTAGAACGTTGTATGGCATTACGATATAACGTATAACGTTATGTAGTATTGCGATATAACGTATAACGTTATGTAGCATTACGATATAACATATAACGTTATGTGATATTACGATATGACGTGTAACGTTATATGGTATTACATAGTATGGTATAACGTTATATGGTATTACGATATAACGTATAACGTTATATAGTATTACGTTATAACGTATGACGATATGTAGTATTACGATATAACGTATAACGTAGTATGGTATTACGATATAACGTATAACGTTATGTATTATTACGACATAGCGTAGAACGATATATGGTACTATGTTATAACGTATGACGTCATGTACTATTAAGATATGACGTATGACGTAGTATGGTATTACGATATAACGTATAACGTTATGTAGTAATACGGTACAACGTATAACGTTATGTAGTACTACGATATAACGCGTGACGTTATGTACTATTAAGATATGACGTATAACGTTATACGAAATTACGATATAACGTATAACGTTATCCTAGTATTACGATATAACGTATAACATTATACGGTATTACGATATAACGTATAATGTTATATGGTATTACGTTATAACGTTTAACGTTGTGTACTATTACGATATAACGTATAACGTTATATGGGATTACGTTATTTCGTTTAACGTTATGTAGTGATAGGATATAATGTATAACGTAATATGGTATTACGATATAACGTATAACGTTATGTAGTATCACGATATAACGTAGAACGTTGTATGGTATTACGATATAACGTATATCGTTATGTAGTATTATGGTATAACGTATAATGTTATATGGTATTACGTTATAACGTTTAATGTTATGTAGTATTACGATATAACGTATAACGTTATATGGTATTGCGTTATAACGTTTAACGTTATGTAGTATTAGGATATAACGTATAACGTTATATGGTATTACAATGTAACCTATAACGTTATGTAGTATTACGGTATAACGTATAACGTTATGTAGTATCACGATATAACGTAGAACGTTATATGGTATTACGATATAACGTAGAACGTTATATGATATTACGACATAACGTGCAACGTTATGTAGTATTACGATATAACGTATAACGTTATGTAGTATCACGATATAACGTAGAACGTTATATGGTATTACGGTATAACGTATGACGTTATGTAGTATTATGATATAACATATAACATTATGTGGTATTACGACATAACGTGTAACGTTATGTAGTATTACGATATAACGTATAACGTTATGCAGTATTACGACATAACGTATAACGTTATGTAGTATTGCGATGTAACGTATGACGTTATGTAGTTTTACGATATAACGTATAACGTTATGTGGTATTACGATATAACGTATGTCGTTATGTAGTATTTCGATATAACGTATAACGTAATATAGTATTACGATATAACGTATAACGTTATGTAGTATCACGAAATAACGTAGAACGTTATATGGTATCACGGTATAACGTATATCGTTATATAGTATTACGATATAACGTATAACGTTATATGGTATTACGACATAACGTATAACGTTATGTAGTATTGCGATGTAACGTATGACGTTATGTAGTTTTACGATATAACATATAACGTTATGTGGTATTACGACATACCGTATAACTTTATGTAGTATTACGTTATAACGTATAACGTCATGTGGTATTACGATATAACGTATGACGTTATGTAGTATTACGATATAACGTATAACGTAGTATGGTATTACGATATAACGTATAACATTATGTAGTATTACGACATAGCGTAGAACGTTATATGGTACTACATTATAACGTATAACGTTATGCAGTATTACGATATAACGTACAACTTTATATGGTAGTACAATATAACCTATAACGTTATGTAGTATTACGGTATAACGTATAACGTTATGTAGTATTACGATATAACGTATAACGTTATGTAGTATTATGATATAGCGTAGAACGTTATATGGTACTACGTTGTAACGTATAACGTTATATGGTATTACATTGTAAGGTATAACGTTATATGGTATTGCGATATAACGTATAACGTTATATAGTATTACATTATAAGGTATAATGTTACATAGTATTATGCTATAACGTATAACGTTATGTAGTATTACGATATAACGTATAACGTTATTTAGTATTACGATATAAGGTATAACGTTACATGGTATTACGATACAACGCATAACGTTATATAATATTACGGTATTACGTATAACGGTATACGGTATTACGTTATATCGTATAACGCTATGTAGTGTTACGATATAACGTATAACGTTATGTGGTATCAAGATATAACGTGTAACGTTATACGCTATTACGATATAACGTATAACGTTATGTAGTACTGCGATATGACGTTTAACGTTATATGGTATTACATAATATGGTATAACGTTATATGGTATTACGATATAACGTATAAAGTTATGTAGTATAATGATATAACGAATAACGTTATGTAGTATAACCATATAACGTATAACGTTATATGGTATTACATAATATGGTATAACGTTATATGGTATTACGATATAACGTATAACGTTATAAGGTATTACGTTATAACATATAACGTTATGTGGTATTACGTTATAACGTATGACGTTATATAGTATTATGTTATAACGTATAACGTTATGTAGTATTATGATATAGCGTAGAACGTTATATGGTACTACGTTGTAACGTATAACGTTATATGGTATTACATTGTAAGGTATAACGTTATATGGTATTACGATATAACGTATAACGTTATGTGGTATTACGATATAACGTATAACGTAATATGGTATTACGATATAACGCATAACGTTATGTAGTATTACGTTATAACGTATAACGTTATGTAATATTACGGTATTACGTATAACGGTATACGGTATTACGTTATATCGTATAACGCTATGTAGTGTTACGATATAACGCATAACGTTAGGTGGTACTAAGATATAACGTGTAACGTTATGTAGTATTACGTTCTAACTTATTACGTTATGTGGCATTACGTTATAAGGTATAACGTTATGTAGTGCTACGATATAACGTATAACGTCATGTAGTATTACGATATAACGTATAACGTCATGTAGTATTACGATATAATGTATAACGTTATATAGTACTACAAATAAGGTATAACGTTATATAGTATTACAAATGACGTATAACGTTATATAGTATTACTTCAGAATGTATAACGTTATATAGTCGTCCGTGATAACGTATAACGTTATGTGGTATTACGATATAACGTATAACGTTATGTGGTATTACGCTATAACGTATGACGGTATGTGGTATTAGGATATAACGTATTACGTTATGTACAACTACGACATAACGTATAACGTTACATAGTATTAAGTTATAACGTATAACGTTATATGGTTTTAGGTTATAACGTATAACGTAATGTGGTATTAAGATATAACGTATGACGTTATGTATTATTACGATATAGCGTATAACGTAATGTGGTGTTAAGATGTAACGTACAACGTTATGTATTATTACGATAAAACGTATAACGTTATGCAGTATTACGATATAACGTATAATGTTATATGGTATTACGTTATAACGTATTACGTTATGTAGTATTACGCTATAACGTATTACGTTATGTGGTATTACGCTATAACGTATAACGTTATGTGGTATTACGATATTACGTATAACGTTATATAGTATTACAAATAACGTATAACGTTATATAGTATTAGAAATGACGTATAACGTTATATAGTATTACTTCATAATGTATAACGTTTTATAGTCGTCCGTGATAACGTATAACGTTATGTGGTATTACGATATTACGTATAACGTTATGTGGTATTACGATATAACGTGTAACGTTATGTGGTATTACGTTTTAACGTATAACGTTATATAGTATTACGTTAAATAGTATTACTGCATAACGTATTACGTTATATAGTATTATCGTATAACGTATTACGGTATATATTATTTGAGTTATACAGTATTACAGTATAACGTAATGCGGTATATAGTTCTACGTCGTATAGTATTGCTGCATAGCGTATTATGCTATATCGTATGACGATATATAGTACTACTTTGGATAGTGGTACGGTGTATTGCGTTACTTTGTAAAGTATTACGGTATACAGTTTTACGGTGTGTAGCATTACGTTAGATAGTATTAGCGAATAACGTATTACGGTATATACTGTTACGTTACATAGTATTGCCGCATAACGAATTACGGTATATAGTATTACGTTATATCGCATTACGTTATACAGTATTAAGATAGTATTACGTTATGTAGTATAGCGTTATAATGTATTACGTTGCATAGTATTACTTTACATAGTATAACGTTGTAACGCATAATTGTTGCGGTTATTAGATGTATAATGGGAGGGACGTGTGGATAAATTATATTTGAAATACGGAAGTGAAAATTACAAGAATTGAAATAATAATGTGAGCTGTTCCAGATCCGCATGCTAGCAGTGTTACTCTATAACTGAAAAATCCCGAAGCCAACGTCGCCTGTCGACTGTTTATGGTCTGCCTTCGTCGCAGACTTTTGTCTATACGCTGTCGATGGCTTCGGTGCTTTACGTTATACAGTATTACGTTATATATTATTATGTTATGTAATATATTATGTTATAATGTATTGCGTTATGGAGCTTTACGTTATGTTATATTACGTTATATTATATTACATTATATTATATTAAGTTATATAATATTAGCCAGTGGACGTTTGAGCAGCACTTTGTCTCCCTGAACCCGAAGGTGTCGGCGGCTGCCAACGCCTTGTGCGGCCTGCTGCCGAACATCGGCGAGGCGGAAGTTGCGGTGTGCCGATTATACGACGGCGTCTTTCGGTCCCAAGTGATGTACGGGGCCCCGGTATGGGCGGTCGATCTGATGGCGCGTCGCCGCAGCATCCTGCTTCTCAGGAGGCTGTACAGCGCAACCGCTATCAGAATCGTCAGAGTATACCGAACGGTCTCCCACGCGTCGGCGACCGTACTAGCTGCGTCTCCCCCGTGAGAGCTTCGGGCGTTGGTGCCGAAGAAAAGATACGCCCGCATGAGAATGTGAGACGTGGGAGGGGACTCGGCCGAGCAAGCGGCCCCAGGCGACCCAGGAACCGCCGAGGAGGGCATGTGGAACCAGTGGCGATCCCAGCTGATCAACGAGGGAGGCGAACACAGAGGCGCGATGCTGAGCGGGTCACAGGAATATGAGGCTGTCCGCCTCTTTTGCGAGCGAGTTATGCTCGCAAAGGAGCGAGAAGAAAGGGAGAGAAAGAAAAATTGCCACCCTTGTAGGATAACGCGATGGAGGGGGATGGCTATTCATCGCCGCCACAACGGACCGCGACTAGAAGGAGAGACAGCGCCAGGGGCAATGTCCCCCCCCCTAGCTCCAAATTCAACAGTCAAGGAATCTATAGGACTGGCTCGAACGAGAGGTCGCGGGAGGGGGTGCAACAGAAAGATAATTCATCGAGGTTCCTGGAGCACTCTTGTCATACACGTAGGATGGTCAACGTGAAGTTTTAGTCGGTAAGAGTCCGACATTGCTCTGCTGCTGCCGTTATTAGCGGCAAGGGAGTGTCCATGAGGATTTCTCTACGTGCCAAAAAAAATGGTTATACAATATTTGGTTTCATTATATTACGTTATAATGTATTTCGTTCTTCGTTATTATGTTATATTGTATTATATATTTATTACATATTGTCAATGTAATTAACAGATGTAAAATCATACTCTCGTGTAATTGTTAATAAAATGTAATTGAAATTTTAGCTCCTCATGGATTTCAGGTTCTATCTTCTACCAAAGAGTGGAAGATAATATTTCACTTTTGAAATTGAGCATGCTTCCAGATATTGAATTTGCTCCTTGAATATTATTTTTAATTATGCCAGTAGGAAAAGTTGAATGTATGTTTCCAAAAATCGAATCTCAAATCACGCAATAATCCCAATTCTTTGGAAGTTTCACTTCCACGCACATTGAAAGAAGTCGGATAACTGACTGAAAATATGTCACGTGAGACTTCCGATACAGTAGTGTTAAAATGATAAATGAACCAATCAAAACATAGGCTTTCAAAGGATAAATTGAGTCACGTTGCACGAATGTGCTGTTCTATTTCATAACTAATATTTCACGATTTATTTATATCCATTATTATGCCTTCGATATAATGCCATGAAAACGCCATTGGCTCGAATTATCAACTTTTTCTAAATATTGTCTTGGATTTTATTCTAGTCTGAAAGACACTTGTTGGTAAGGTGACCGGTTAGGAAGAAGATCCGAAAGCACTGATTTAAGAAAAATTCGAGAAGTAAATTTAAAGATATTAATTTATTAATATGTATTTAAAAATAATAAATTATCGATTTAGGTGAAAAAACAGAAAAAATCTAAAAAGGGGGGAAAATAAAAATATCTAGAAATATCAATAACATGTATGTACGTATGTAATACGTGTGAAATTTTGAGAAGATAAGTTTAAAAAGATACATAAATAGATACTACATATCATAGAAAAATTTTGAATAAATCAGGAAGATAATGATATAAGATGTTCTGCGATAAATAAGCGGGAAAAAAATCAAGATATCGGTAAGAAATACAAAATGGAATCCAAGAACAGAAAGGAATGTATAAACTCATAAACCTCAAAGACAAGTCAACAAGAATAGACCAAAGAATAAAATCAGAAATGATGAATTTAAATAGGAAATATCTAGAAAAGAAATCCTGGACTAATATAGATGGAGAAAAAGGAACTAAGATATTTTAGAACTTCAATAAATAATTCAAATTAAAAATTAAATTCTTCTAATCTAATCGTAGTTTTGTTTCCTTTAAAAATATGTCATAATTTTGAGAAACATAACATTTTAGCATACAATTAAAATAAAAAGGCGTTATAAAAGATAAGAAATTTTCAGATCGAAATTCTTCATATTTAAACCCCCGCTCTCGTCTTGTTAAAAAAATTTTGCTTAATTTTTATAAAAAATTGCAACTTTAACATACAATTAAAATTTAAAAAACTCTATAAAAGATGCACTTAATGCTGTTAATTATTATCTTCAAAATTCTTCTATCTAATAACATCTTCGTTTCTTCAAAAAATATCTTGATTTTTATACCATTTTAACTTACATTTAAATCCTGTATATCTTACAAAATTCGAGAACTTTTTTGCGAAAAATGAATACAATATTTCTTTATTGTCTAAGATAATGAACAATGAGAAATTATAATAAGATTAAAAAGAGGAGTTAAGAAGAATGAAAATGAAAGATAAGACTTGAAAAAAGTGTATCTAATTGTAAGAATAAAATGTAAAAGTATGAACCAATGGAAAATTTAAAGATAAATAAAAAAAGATGAATTTAAAAACGAAATTTTGCTGCGGGTGCTGAAAAGTTTCTCTCAAGATTAGATTAAGACATGCATCTTACGGTGATTCTCGTGAACACCCGTTTATGTTCATGGACAAGTAGAGTTCCTTCATGAAGACGTAATTGCGGAACATCAATCATGCGCGAATTAGATAAACGGCAATTAAGTAAACCGTACGGTCGATAGAAATGCTCCTTCCAGGATCTAAAGCCAACGCGGTCCACTCCTATTGCGAAGAACTAATTGCCCTGCTAAGGAGCGGGCAGAACGGGAGAGGGAGAGTACTTCTCACCCTTGTAGGAATCCGCTCTAAAGGATGGCTTTGCTTTGCCCTAGGTTATCATAGGGGTCGTCACGCCGAGGAGGTTCTGGGTCCTCATCGGACTTACACAACGGCCCAGGGAATAGCGTTAAGAGGTGTGATCTCTCTCAACGCCTAAATTAGACCTGAGGAATGGCTCCCTCAAAATTGGAGAAGACGCAGGAGCGCTTCGGCAGCAGAAAGAAGATCCGGGACACTCTTGTTAAGCATTAGGTAGGCCACTGTGGGGTTTCAATCGGTAAGAGTCCGACACTACTCCGCTGGAACAGCGGCGGGGTGTCCATGAGGATTTCTCCACGCATAAAAAAAAAAGGATCTAAAGCCAATGCAAATTTTCTAGATAAGCTCTACCTTCGATAAACCTGCGTGTAAATACGGTATCCACGTAAAAGAGATTGCAGATGCGCAGACGCACTTAATTTTGTTTTATAAACAGGTACCAACACATTTAGAATTATATTCAAATGCAAGCACACAATCTACGCATAATGCAATTTTTTAGAATCATAAAGAAGTAAATATTTTGTGAATCGAAGAGTTCGGTTTCAAAATGGTATTTCCATGAAAATTTCAAACTTGAGGAGCGCAAACAGTAAAAATTAAATGACAGAAAAGAAGATTTCTAGAGGAAACAAAAAGTGTATTTCTGCTAATTTTAATACTTAGATTATGTGTCATTTGAACGTTATATGTATGAACTTTCTGCATTTATTACCTCTATAGATTTAGAGGAAGAATAAATGTTGTGGAAATAGTGAAATCTAATTATTTGCATACTTGCATACTTTCGTTTCCTCCGGTCGCATCGTAATTGATATCTACGATCCATATCTATATATTATACTATTTATTAATATAGACTTAAGCTATGTTAGTGAGAAGATAAAATAAAGTATTCTACTGTGAGTAGTAACTATAAAGTATTACATAGTACCTATAATTTTTTACTGTATTCCGTATAATAATTTTCTAGTAAATAAACTTTCTTCCTTGGCACATGCATCGTTTACTATTTTAGACTCTTAATTATTCCATCAGATTTATGACAATACATAAATGACAATATTCGCCATGTATCTAAAGTAACTTCGTTAAACAGCCGACAAACTTTGAAACTGAAGTAACATACCCATAGTAAACTTTTTTAAATTATGGATAACAATTTCTTTTTAGGTCATTTAGTAAATACAGGATATATCAGTGGAGTGTATGAGATGGTAGAGAACTATTAGTGATCCTATAGGACAGCATAAAAATTATAATGAGAGAATTTTATATTAGTTTTATTGTACACAGTATTACTAAAATAAATTATTTACTATGTTTTATCTATTATAGTGAATTATTCAAAATATTTTAACCGAAATAAATTATATTTTTATTGTATGACACTTTTGAATGCATTCATTAATATATAGAGTGACTGAATTACATAGTAGACTCTAAATTACTTCTATTTTATATATTATCTAAAGAAACTGTTACACAATTTTTTTTCAGAAAAAAATGCTACTTGACATACCTATATCTCCTTGCACATAGTAGCGCGTTGAAAATAAAATAATTAAAGTTTGGTTTGATTGATTGAATCGACCAATATTCCGTTACTTTTCAAATCTTTGCATACTTTGGAAACATAATTGCCCTGATCAAGTTTTCCCTTCATAAGCCCGATTTCTTCTATAGAAATTCTCAATTGAACACTTTTTCAATTTCATAAAATGTAGCAATCGTCATTCCCCAGTGCAAGTTGCTAAGTAACTGATTATTTATAACTTTCAGTCCCGTCATCAAAGCTATTTTTAAATATTATCAAATATTGCATCATACGCAGAACTCCTCGCAGACAAACAGAGTAATCATACACAAGTAACGCCAATGGGATTTCTCTTTCTTTTAATGATCCTTATTTCCATTTTTTTCAAAGAGAACGATTAAGTTTTCCATGCTACTATCGCATTTTTATCGGGCGAGGAGAATAATTAAGATCCTGTTCCGTATGCACAACACGTAAGTCGTCGCATCTTTGTCTGCATAATTTATTACGAAAACGGTAAAATGCCGATGCGTCCGAGCGAAATATGTCTTGATCGACTGTACAGATAATGAAGAAGAACGATGTACGGAAGATCATTAGCGATCGTCTTCTGATTCTCCCTTGAAAACGACAAATCATACGCGTTGCCGCCTGTATTACTGAACAGCATGCCTAGCAACGATTACGATTGATGAATCTTCCCGGAGAAAGGTTTTAAAGTGGTTCTCGAGTGTTTCAGATACTCTAAATGTCGTCGTAAATATGAATTATTGATAAAATGTTTATAAAAGATTCAAAGTATATAAACCCTTACGGGTAGTAAACTTTTTACAGAACTCGACGCAATTCATTAACTTGTGTCTAAGCGATTCATAAATCATTCATTTCTAGAATAATTAATTATCAACAGTTACTCGTCAATAACCACATAATTGTGGTTGATGCAACGTAAGGAGTAAAATAAAAAAAAGACAGAAATCTACAGCCCTCTTCACTCACAGAAAAGCAAAATTATGATTAAGATCTTTGGATTAAACATTTTTATTAGATATTGTTAGCTTGACAATATCTTTCTATCTTGAGATATCTAATTTTTAAATACAATTTTTTCATGAGAAATTGGATGTCGCTGTTATGAACATGAAATGTGCATGTTGCTTGAAGCTTGGCCCTATTTTCCAAACAATTTTACACCGATTAGGATTGTACTCATGAAGCTTTCCAAGAAGAAATTGTACAAAAGAAAACGAAATTACAAAAGTCTAGTGGAAATAATTATTTTTCGTAACAACGTCTTGTTTTGGTAAAATTAATTTCTGGAAATTCCTCGCAACATGAGTAATGCTCGAAATAATAATTCTTCGTAGAAAAATATGACTTGCTACTTCTTAATAATCACTCAAGTAATTTCATTCTGTATGTACATAACATTCCTGAATATTTTCAATATAAAGTTAGAAATACGTAAGTGAAAAGAAGTGTTCATGAAATAAAAATATCGCATATCATTTACACATTCCGTATAATGCCGTGTATATCTTCAATTTCCCTTTAAGTAGAGCGAAACATTTTTGCAGCTTCTATTTCTACTTAAGCATGAAGTATATTATAAAATTCAATTAATAAATGATCATTGAACAAAATGCACATTCTACATAAATTATATTATCTGTTTAACCCAACAAACCCAACTGTTCCAGTAATGTAAAAAAGTAAATTGATTATGTGTCATTAACTGGGTTACACGAAGTTTCACTCAAAAATTGTCAAATAACAGTTTATGCGAAACGTCATTTTCATAAATATTGCAATATCTTAATAAAGAAACGAATGAATAAGCGAAAGTTTTGCCTTTGACGGTTTAGTAGAAAATATAACGTATAATGATGTATCTTGAGATGAAAATGTTGAGAAAAGTTAAGTTGGCATGATCGCTAGTTACTACAAGCTAAGCTGGTACGACTTCTAACGACGTTGTTTTGACTTAGAAGTGGACCATGTGTTAATTGACTGAGTATATCCTGTGTGTTAAGACGTGTTGTACGAGGTGGAGATATATAATATATTTATATTATTATATATTTATTAAGTATAAATTGAATCTGTGTGAATCGATTAATTATCAACCCCAAACCTACATTTATTAACAGAAAAATATTTCTTGAAACCTTAGGCAATGAATGAACAAAAAATATTAAGTAACGCGTTAGGAAATTTGAAAATAGAACGCAATTCTTTAGGAACATGTGGTAACAAGAAAAAAAATGTAATATTTTATACGTAAATTATATGACTAGTGAATAAAGAAAGATTAAGAGGAAAATTAAAAATTTATTAATTTTGAAATACGAAAATTCTGCTAGGCGGGTCAGCTGTTTAAGAGTTAATTCAAATACACATTATTTCGTTTCTATAAAAGTTAAAATATCTATTCCGACTTCTTTTATGTATATAACATCAATTATCCCGAAGCTATTTTCAACTAGTTCATATTCACCACATCTTCCAATTTTTTTACATTTCTTGTTATACTCCCAAGGTCATTTACTATTATTTAGCGTTTTGATTATTTACTGTTAGGCAAAATTTACATCAAATGTAAGTAAAATAATATATTTAAATATAATTTTATCTTTTCCATTTAATAAATGCATAAAACACACTGAATTGAATCGAATATATATCTCTATTTTTTCCAGAAGTTACATAGAAATGGCGAAATACGTCTACTAGATTACAATCTATTTTATTTTAATACAACTTTATGCAAACTAAATAAACGCCGAGAGACAAGGATTCAGATGCCATTAATTACAATGAACTTAATTAATTGTCTACAACAGTTGTGTTACAAAGTTACATGATATTAATACCAATGTATATAAATAAAAACAAATGTATTTCGATTGTTTTCAAAATGACAACTGTGCCTTTCAAGGATACTACGAATTCTTAACTTTCATATTAGATAAAAAATTCTTTGGAAGCGTATGAAAGTTAACTCAAATTCGACTCTCCTCTAACTTTCTCGGTAAGTTCCACGTAGTGACAGTACTCTTCCATTAAAATAATTTTGTCGATTATCTTGATGCTTGTGGAAAGACCAAAGATGATCTTTTATCGCGCTCATCGCTTATATTGTAAGGCAAAGTATGCTTACACCATAAATGCGGTTACGTTCAACGGGCATAAAAATCGTGTTACATATGTTTTAATTGTCTTATTATATTATGATTTCATCTGTATAATCATTACAACGGTATTGCATTACTTTAAACAATTCTTTAAAGTCACTACATTGTAAAATTTGAGAAGTTGGAAGAAATATTTGATGAACGAAGCTATGAAACGTGCTGTTCCAAATTCCATTAATATGGGCTATTGATATCTCAGATCCGATGGAGAATCTGTACAATACGCTCAAAAGCAAGGTTATATGATATTTTTATTCGAGGAATAATACACATAGTCGGATAATTTATCATAAAATGGAACGAATCCATTTTTCTTTCTTTCTTTCTTTTTTTATGTGGAGGAAATCCGCACGGACGCCAGGCCGCTTCTGGGGAAGCGGTGTGGTAGTATCGGACTCCAACCGGCTAAAACCTCCACGATGCGATCGATGGAGGCTCGATAACCGTCACGAGCGACACACCGAGCCCCCTCCGAGCACAGTGAAACATCCCCTCGTGGCGCGGTGTGCGGTCATGTCACATCACGCATCATCGTCGGTGCCGCCGTGCAAGGCACTCTGAATCCCCTACCGGACTGCTTGGCGGCCCCGAGGCGCTGAACTACCAGCGCCTAAGTTAGAACCCCACGGAGCGGGGGTCTAGCGCGCCTAGTCGAGGCGCGTCCACGGCTTCTGCCGCGTCCTCGCCGGCCGATCCTCTCGGGGTGGGAGACCCGTTCCCTCATCCTCTCCGCAGCCTCCTTCCGAAGTATGATCTGCTCGCAGAAAGAGGTCACAGCCCTCCTCCCTCTCCCGCCCGTCAACAATACCTCAATGATCGCCGGCGGCGAGAGGTCCAATCCGATTTCCCCGATGAGGCAGTGGCGCGGCAGTGCCCACGCTGGACAATGCTTCAGCGTGTGCTGCGCCGAGTCCACAACCGCATCGCAGTGGTCGCAACACGCGGTCGCCTCTTTCCCTCACCGAAGCACCCGTGTCGGTGAGCACCTGCGTCACCCTGTAGGTCAGGGGAGGCCCGCCACCGTCCAACCAAACGTCCCAGTTTGGAATGACAGCCTCGAGGAGCCTAAGCCCCGGCGCGCCCGATCTCGTGTCGAGGCCAGCGCGCTATCTGTCAAGCAGGGCTGGCCGAGCCCGAACCCTAGCGTCGGCGTCCACCGGGGCCTGCAATTCGAACGGGGGAGACCCCGCGAGCACCGTCGCTGCCGCCGGCGAAATGGTGCGAAAACCCCTCACTACCCTGATGGCCATCATCCCATGCAACCTCCTGATCACCCGGAGATTACGACTGCTAGCCGTTAGGTCCTCCGCCCAGATCGGAACTCCGTAAAGAAGCTTCGATCGCACCACGCCAGCGTAAGCCGTCGCACCCCGACGCTCGGCCCGTCTAGCCGAGGCAGCAAACGTCCCAAGGCGTTCACCGTCGCCTCGACCAAGGGTGCCAGGCGCTCGAAATGAGCGCGGAAGGTCCAGTGGCTGTCGAGAGTCAGACCTAGATACTTCATCCTGGCTCCGACCCCGATCTCAGTCCCCTGCAAACCCAGGCGATAACCCTCTGGAGGCGTCCCGTGATCGGCCCTACGGCAAAACCACATTGCCTGGAACTTCTCGGGGGATACCTCCAGCCCCTACCCTTTGATCGTGGCAACCACGCAGGCCACCGCCAGTTCCGCCAGGCGGACAGCCCTGCCCCACGTCGAGCTCCACACCAGCACCAACGTGTCGTTGGCGTAGCACGCTAGTGCCGAGTTCAGAGGCATCGGCGCCCGAAGTGTCGCATCGTACGCGATGTCCCACAGCAACGGCCCCAACACCGAACTCTGCGGGACACCGCGGCACACCGCCCTTCCCATCATCCTTCCGCTCCGCCCGGTGTAGACGATACTGCGGTCCAGAAGGAACGCTGTGACCACACCCTGCAGGTAAGCGGGCACTCGATGGAACTTGAGGGCCCGGCCTATCCTGTCCCAGGGGATGCTGTTTCAGGCGTTGACCACGTCAAGCGACACGGCCAACGCCACGCAACCCTGCCGCTCGGCCCCCTCAACGAGGGAGCGGACACGGGCGACAGCTTCGGTCGTAGATCGCCCCCTCCGGAAGCCAAACTGGGCGTCGTGCAATCCGGGGGCACGCCGGGACAAATGCGACTCGAGGCGAGCGGCCACCACCCTCCCCAACAGCTTGCCAGCCTCATCCAAAAGGCACACCGACCGAAAGGCGGAAGGCGAGTCCGGAGACTGTCCCGGCTTCGGCAGCAGGACCATCCGTCCCTCCTTCCACGGGACGGGGAATTCGCCCCGAGTCAGACATCTGTCGAACAGACACCTCAGCCTCGGGGCCAAGACCCCAGCTACGTCCTTCTACAAGCGGACCGGGACTCCGTCGGGACTTGGGGCTTTCGGCGCTCCGATTCTCCCGACGGCCTCCGCCAGCTCCTCCTCGGAGACCCTCAATTCCGGGTTCCAACTTCCCGCGATGTCCAATAGCTCCTCCTCCTCCTCCTCCGGCGGTTGCGGCACTTGCTCTTTACTTACCCTGCTCGCTTTCTCGTTGACCGAAACAGGGCGCCGACGACCTCCTCCAGGAATCGAGGGTCCATGCTCTCCGTCGCGGGAGATGCCCAAGGACGGAGTTTATTCAACACCATTCTGTAAGGGCACCCCCAGGGATCGGAGTCGAGGGTGGCCAGGAGCTCGTCCCAGGCTCCTTGATAGCTCGCTGCAGGGGTCTCCGCGCTTCGCAGTAGGCCCCGTACAAACGAGTCACCGTGGCTTCATCCAGCCGCCGCTTACGGCGGGATCTGGTGTACCGGCGCCGAACGCGGATGCATTCTTCGCGGGGACGAGCAATCTCTTCGAACCACCAGTACACCGCACGAGCGCGGCGCGGGGCTCCGGACCGCGGCATGCACGAATCACAGATCGCGTATGTAATCACGATGTAGAGGTGGTCCAAGAGGGTCTCCTCCGGGATACGCTACAGCCGGAGACACGGCGGGATGCGGCGGGCTTTGCCCACGTGAAGTCCACTATAGACTCGCCACATCACGCACGTGCTGAACGATCCCCGGTTCATGAGTTGGAGGTCGAGCGCGGCCACCCAGTCCTGTACGACGCGCTCCCTTCTGTTGGTCCTGCGGGAGCCCCACGCCATAGAGTGAGCGTTGAAGCCCCCGAGGACCAGGAACGGACAGGCGGCCAAACGCCTCACACAAGCCGCGAGTCCGTCTAGGAAGGAGGCGTATTCCGTCTGACTGATTTTGGGCGACACGTAAACGGCCACCACGGCCAGGTCGCCCCATTTCACGGCCACAAAGCCCCGTCCCCGCTCGATCACTGAGCGGGAGGGCCTTCCCGCGATCCCGGTCCGGAAATATGGCGACCAAGCCGATCAGGTCCCCAGCGCCTCGTGACGGAACGAATCCATTTACCCTTTTTACAACTTAAATCAAGAGATGGTACCTAAATGAAAATCACAGGAGAAAATTATAGTGTCACATTTTTCATATTTTACGGAGAGGCAACTTTTAAATTCGATACATTGTCAATCAATTTCATATTACCAAGGTGTCTCTTTTTGTACGATTTTAATATTAAATATCTTAAATTATAAGAGTATTTCTTCACCATTTCCTCGAACATTTCAAAAATATTAATTATCATATCAGCATGCCATTGGTCCATTACGAAACTTTATAGATTTATCAGCCATTCTCAAAAAACTTGTATCTTTGGATTTAACGAGTCTTTCTGACTACGTAAGTGTATTAAAATGTGCCCCTTTAACCATCAAAATGTGTAAGTTAACAAAAATAGACTTATTGCGTTATTTTATATGATCCTCAAACATAAATTCATTATTTTCTTATAACTATATTTCATTCGCTGTGTCTAGTTCGCAAGATTACCAATAATAGATTAGATATCACAATGCTTGTTATTATATTATTATTAGTACTATTAGATATATACTAGATATCACAACGGACCGTTTAAAATAAGTAAAAACGGAACACTCCACTCCGTTTCTATCCCATCGATGCTATATTTTTGCGTTGTACGCTAGAGGTAACACATTTCTAAGGTGATATGCATTTCTTAAGAGCTTTTAGTGGGACACCTTAAATACGACCTTAATTATACAAGTTGACCATAATTATAACGTGTTAATTATAACCTTAATCATAAAAAGTTTAAACGATTGTGAAAACAAATGAAAGGGTTAATTTACGAG
Organism: Bombus pyrosoma; assembly: GCF_014825855.1. Lineage (NCBI taxonomy): Eukaryota > Metazoa > Arthropoda > Insecta > Hymenoptera > Apidae > Bombus > Bombus pyrosoma. The sequence goes on from NC_057776.1 coordinate 2,927,889, forward strand.
GACAGTAGAATCTCGAATACTGCAGGCAACAAACGGCTAAAGATAATGTAAAGGAGAGGGGACATTCAAAATCCTTTCAAAAGAGAAAAACATTGCTCGGACGGGAAACATATTGCCTCGCTATATTATGATGGTTGACAGAGCTTTATTTTTAAAATATTGTAAAATTTCGTTTCATAAACATAACATTGAAGCAAAACAGCTACTTGCATGCTCGCATGACAGCGTGTCTAACGTAAATCAAACGCAAGCTATAATCGACATTTTGTAACACTTTCTCTCCTTTTTACAAAGGCAAGTAGATATATATGCGCGCTCCATGTATAGATTCGAAAGCTTTTTGGTAATCGTTCACAACAAGGGAATCATCTCTGATTACTTTGACTTTAACGTATGTTGTGAAGGACACTCTCCTGAGCAATCTTAAAAACTCTGAAATCTATCGTTACCGTTACAGTGAATTTTGTTTATAATCGTACGTCCGTGGCAGCGTATGAATGTTGGTACTGCAAACAATTCGTAGACTGCTTTTTCTGGGCGTTCCTATATTGCCCCCTCTTTCCCTAATAATATCGTTAGTTAAATTTAGACAGTGAAATTCCCAGTCGCTTTAAATTAATTTATAACAGCAACTATTCGTATTTCTGTTCATTCAACCATTCCTCCTTTAGCATATCGGAACCCTTTTCTGCGATCATGATAGTCGGTGCGTTAGTATTACCACCGATTATACTTGGCATAATCGAACTATCTATAACTCGTAGTCCAGTAATTCCGTAAACTCGAAGCCGAGAATCTACCACAGCTTCTGAATCCGAATTAGGCCCCATCTTGCAAGTGCCCACAGGATGAAATATAGTCTGAGGATAAAATTTGATTGTGCACTCCCAGTATAAATCGCTATAGAACGGAATATCCTTGCAGCCAGGAGATGGTTTAGGATTCAGTTCGCTCCCGTAGCGTCTAAATGGAGCGGTTTTACTCATCTCAAGCACAAACATAACTCCTTCTATCAGTGTCGTCATATCCTCTGCTTTGTCGAAATAGTTCGGATAAATCAATGGATAATCGAAAGGATTGTTGCTTCGAAGCTTGATAACTCCTCTACTTTTCGGTCTTAAAAGTATGGGATACACGCTCCACAGGTCCTTATCGCCAAGCTCTCCATATACGTCGTCATAGAATTCTTTGTTCAATCCACGAATCCGTCTCTGGTTGTCAGAGTTCTGCCCCGTTGAGAAAAAGAGCAATTGTATGTCTGGGAAATCGCCAGAGGCGTTCGCATATTTCGTATTGATAAAACCTACTCCTTCTATAGATGCTAAGTTGGTCAAAGGTCCGTCTTCGAATATGGCGTATTCTAGGATGTAGCTAATATTATTCAACCTGCTTTGTACAAGAGAAACTGTATCATTAATCAAAAACGTAAGGCCTCCTGCACTTATATGATCTGAAGATTATGGCCCACGCTTAAATCCTGAATCATTGGAATCCCGAGTTCCGATAAATGTTCCTTAGGTCCTATTCCCGACAACATCTACAATTGAGGGCTATTGATAGCTCCTGCGGAAATGATCACTTCCTTGTTGGCATAAACGCGCAACGTCTCTCTATCTCTAACGAACTCTACGCCGCCAGCACGCTTCGACAACGGATCTATTAAAATTTTGGTAACGTACGCTCCCATTGCGACGTCTAAATTCTTGCGCGACATAGCTGGCTGCAGAAAGGCCTTTGCCGTGGAGCACCAGCTTCCATTTCTAATGGTTCCTTGAGGATTCATAAAGCCAGTATGCCATTCTCCATTAATGTCTCTATTCTCGTAACCCATTTCTTTGCCTGCTTGAACGAACGCAGCGGCCAGAGGAGTGTGAAATGGTGGTTCTTGGACAGTTAAGTAACCCCCGGACGAATGATACGGTGTCTCGGTGTAATTGTGATTCTTATTGTCCTCCGATTTTTTGAAATATCTCAGGACATTCATGTAGGACCATCCTGAATTGCCTTGCTGCTCCCAAATATCGTAGTCTTGTTTGGCACCACGACTGTAGACCATACCGTTTATCGTGCTGCTGCCTCCAAGCACTTTGCCACGTGGCCAACGGCAACGACTACCTTTCATTGCTGTGAGCACAGTTTACGATAAAGTGCATTGAAAGTGTCACAGGGTAAATTTGACTTACTATGCGATAAAATAGTTAATCCCAAGCGCCCCATCATGAGTGACCGCCAGGGTAACATCCAGTCACTCCAAACATATTACACATCCGTACAACCAAAGTCTAGAGTAACATCCAACCATATGATACATCTTTACGACCAAAGTCTTCCTCCCACTCCAACAAATAAAAGAATATAAATACTCCTCCCGAAATCACCCGAGTCAGTTTGCAGTCTGTATAAGTGCGAACTACCCTGAACTTTAAAGTCTATCGTTGCGAACCGCGAACATTGTATCATTTATTTCATTGTACATGTGTGTGGAAATAAAGAGCTCGATCTCCTGTTTTGAGATCGACATTTTTTCTGTAATTTGTTGAATTATTACGCGACAAAAGTGTCGCAAGTAATTAATAATCGAATGTGCGTTGTTGATTGATTGTACACGTACGTTTACATTTCTTTGGATTCGATAATAGATTCATTTTTCGATTTAGGTTAGGGTTAGATTATTGCTTTTTGCTCACCAATGTCAACGGGCCCGTCGGCTCTGTTAGAAGTCGGTAGACCCCAGTATGGGGTCTGAGAGTCGGTAGTGTTATATGCGGCGCCTGTATGGGCCAAGGTAGTAGAGATTAAGAAGAATAGGAACATCTTGAAAAGGGCACAAAGGGCCGCATTGACAAGAGTTTCGACGGCCTACCGTACAGTGACCCATGCAGCACTGTGCGTGCGTATGGGCATTATGCCCACTTATTTCACAACTGAGCTTCGGGCCGAAAAATATTGTATTAAGAAGAAGGATCATCAGGAGCAGTATAACACCCGTTCAAGAGCTGGTGCCACCTCGATCTATCAAAAGAGGATTATGGCAGTGGAGGAGCGCATCGTGGAGAAATGGAAGGAGGAGTGGCGATTTTACAGAGAAAACAATTGGACGAAGCGACTGGTAGCGGTGTTAGGAAGATGATACATTTACACTGGACATGTGAATGTGTGTGTAAGCGTCAGAGGGCGTCCGAGCCTTAGTTGGGACAAAAGACGATTGGCAGCCGTTAGAAGCATCTGGAAGAGTCGGTTGACAACAAGCGTGCGTGCAAGTAGGTTTTCGAGGTCTTCAGAGTATAAGATATATGTATAACTATTGTGTGCTAAATAAAGGAAATTATTTGTATTTCTGAATCCCTCCTATATCTTTACAAGCGGATGTATATTTATTTAGAAGATATAGGAAGAATATTGATCACTTCACCATGCAGATCCTGAGAGCGCATGGCACTTTTAATATTTATTGTAAAATGATTAATAAGGAGGGCAGCTCCAGATGTTGGGACTGCAATGGTGAAGGCGATGACGCTGAACACGCGCTTTTCCACTGTCCAAGGTGGATACGTAAGAGAACGGAACTAGAAAATTACGTCGGCACACCACTAACAACGGAAAATTTAGTAAAGCTAGTGGTAAAAAAGGAAGACGACTGGGCAAGATTTCACGCCTTGTACAGAAAAATCATGCTATCAGAAATGACGCAGGAGAGATTCAAAGAGAGGAGAAGAACGAGAGGAACAAGAAGAAGAAATAGAACTCAAGTATGAGGGAGCGGTGCGTAGTTAAGTCCAACCCTGGAATAATGCCGTAAGGCGGTTCCAAGGTTGATGCTTGCACAGAAGAGGAGCGGAAAGAGGAAGAGTTTTTAGTGGGTATGGCAACGCTATCGACCGAGTTCCACATAGTCCAGTTTGGGCATGTGTAACAGCATTTTCCCCTCCTCGCGAAAAAAAAGGTTGCAGTTAGCTTGGGCCGTGCTCTCGCCACCCTCGGGTAGCGACTGGCAGGGAGGAAAGTTCGATACAAGCCCAAATCATCTGGACCTAATCGGATAAAGGCTCATCTATCCGACGAGGCACTGGCCGCGGCCCCAATTGCACGATGATCAAAAGAGGGATGATATGCCCTGAGCTTTGAGAAGAATAGAAATATTTTGAAAAGAGCACAAAGAGCCGCGTTAGTACACACATCAGCAGCGTACAGAACGGTGTCCCATGCTGCCCTATGCGTCGTGACGGGCAGTATGTCCATACATATCAAGGCCAGGCAGCGGGCGAAGGAGTACGCGTTGAAGAAGAGCCTCGCCGCACTAAACGGACAGGACGTGCAGCATATGCGTGAAGAATATAACCAGGCTGCAGAGGATCAGTGGAGGACGGTATGGGCATTATACAATCCTGATAATTGGACAAAAAACTTGATAGCAGATTCAACACTTTTTTATAGATTATTAATAGGATGCAAATTCTTACCGGTTATGGCATTTTCAACTATTACCGGTATAAAATCTGCAAAGAGTCTCATACAAGGTGTTGGGAATGCGGGGATGATGATGAGGATGATGCCGAGCATGTGCTATTTAAATGTCCGAGGTGGCCAGTGGAAAGAGCTGCTCTTGAAACCGACTCTGGAACGAACATGAAGATAGATAATGATGTAATAAAGAAGGTGGCGAGTGACGATGGGCCCTAGCAACGATTCACGCGATTCTGCACCAAAGCGATGAAGGCATGTCAAGCCAAGGAGAAGGAAGTTGAAGGCAGAACAGGTAGGAGAGGAAGACGGAGAAGATAGACCCTTCCAATTTCAAAATGATAGGTACGTTTAAGTAGAGGCTAACCCTGAAGTAATGCCGTATGGTAGTTTCAGGGTTGGAACCTCGAGTACCGTTTCAGTAGTGAAAAATGGGGAGGGGTGTTTGGTGGGTACGGCGCTACCATCTTGCTGAATCCCACATAACTCAATGACACGGGCTACTGGGTATGCGTAATGCATTTTCCCCTCCTCGCTCAAGAAAAGAGAAAAAAAGGTTAAGGTGATGTTAGTGTTTTGAAACATTAGAACTGACCAAACGTACCTGAATATTCAATATATAATTTAAGTGACATTAGTTAAACTAAATAGATTTATACAATTAAATATACGTCTAAATAGAAGGCAGAGTTAATTTTGACAGAAATATCTGAATGGTTTTAGTAATTATAGAAAAGAAAATCCTAGATCCATCGTTTTGATATCTCTGGTAGTTATAGGGTGAATATTCGTTAAAATTGAAAAATGGCGGTGTACCACTGTTCTAAAATGCGTTACTTATTTGGTCACTTCATATATTAATTTATAATTATAATCATAATTATAATCATATATTCATATATAAATTTCATCTCAGAATCCTTTCACGATTTTATCTATCTCCTCTTTCCCAATTCACTTTTGTCAACATACAAAATAAAGCGTTATACATGCATGATTACAGAATGCAGTATTGCCTTCGTGATTAAATACTTATTATTGTGATATTTAGGTATTATTCGATAATATTTACCTCGACAGTAATTTTCATTCGGTTCCACCCTGTAGTCCCAACCGATATCAGTGAGCTGCAGACTATCGGAAAAAGCAGGAATATCATAAAGAATGCTTCCATCGCCACCAACTTCCAGAAGAAGTATGTTCCAATCTTCTATCTCCGACAAACGATTTGCAATCACGGCTCCTATATTAATCGTAAATTGTAAATTGTAACGTGTAAATTGGTAGCGTATTATAAATAGAACATACCTAAGAAATTCTAATCTACTTAAACGTCACAAATATTATTAAATCAAAACTCCCTAGGTTTAATTTCAAAAAATCGAGAGAGGGAGGCAACTTATCGAAGTCATGAAACAAAACTCTGGACAAATTCAAAATATAATTACAAAATAAGCCTAAAATTGTTTACATGAAGGAAATAAGGACTTCAAATTTCATCGTTGATATATATATATATATATATATATATATATATATATATATATATATATATATATGTCAGGTCGTCTTCATAATAAGAGCCCGAGTTGTCATCGGAAGAAAGGTATTGGGCACACAATGATTCTTCGCTGGAACTATACATCTTCCTTGTACAATCGAAGTGACGTTTATTAACACAAGTGTGGGTTTTACAGAGTTAATAAGTAACCGCGGTGATTAGACACTGGTGACAATTTCCTAAGGTTCGATAACGAATCCGCGGTCAACGGGATAATAGATGTATGTTCTCACAAACTCTAAGTCCGACTCTTAGTTAACAAAACGTGAAATATTCGTAAAGACGTTATTCTTTCTCGTCGATGAGATCGCACAAGAGAATGACTTTCCGTCACGATGATGCCACAGAGGAAAACTATGATGGGGTGTGTCTAAGGGCACGAGATCATCAGTTTCGTGGAGCGATGCCTTCTTTCGGAAGGTGAGAGATATTGACGTTGCTGTTAATTGGTCAATTTCCATATCGGTGGTTAAAAAAGGATGCTAACCACTCTTGAGAGAGAGAGAGAGAGAGTTGCTAGCGAAAGCGTCGTACGTGAGAAAAGAAGATTTCTCGTATCTTCCCGCAGTAGGTGACAGATTTAGGAGCTGCTAAGACTAAGACTATTTGTCAGTTTGAAGAACCTCAGCTAAATGAATTTTAAAATTTATAGCGGGTCCTCAGGCTAGCTGAGTATGTACTGTAGAGATGCATTGACATCCGGTAATCATTTTACCCGGAGAATAGGGTCTGCGTGTGGCGAGCCACGGAACAGAAACCGTTGGAATGTTTACTGTCGAGTGCCGCTACAACTATTTCTTTTTAAGGAGAGCTATACTATTACTCCATACCTTTGTTAGACAAAACGTTCATCCCTTGACCGCGGCTACGTTGGCAACTGATTATCGCCTTGATCTCAAGCTCACTATCACAAGTCTCGAATAAATACAATCGGATTGAATGACGACAATTGTTTAATTGCGGCTATGGTAGAATCTAGATTAAAGTGTTAAGGGACCTTCCCAAAATTCCAAAAGGAAGGCTTCGGTGTCCTTTCATCTCCGATATATATTTCATCTCATATATATATGTCGGAGATGAAAGGACATCGGGGCTTCCCTTTTGGAATATTTGGAAAAACCCTAATACCCTAGTCCAGACTTTTACTATAGCTACACTTAAGTAATAAAACTAAAAAATAGTTGTAATGTTCTAATCCGATTATGGATGCTCAAGGTTTATGACGATGGGCTTGGGCTCGAAGTGACATAACGAGTCACCGAACGTAGCCACGGTCACGGGAGGAACGTGTAATAACAGAGGTATGGAATAATTATATTGCTCTCCTTAAAAATAAAGATTGACCCGAGAGGTGGGGAGAGGGCTATATAAGGGCAGTTCCACTCGGGCTGCAAGAGAGTTTATTCCGAGCAGTACTACTTATACGTTGAATGAAATCAGGATCGTGTGTCACGTCGCGATCGTCGTCCCGTTGGCCGTGGATTCGTTATCGAACCTGAACTCATCGTCATGGACATCTTGACCATCCGATCGCCGCTATTACCTGTAATCTCTTGTGATCATCACATTTATACCAATAAACACCAGCTATAACCACGATGGCAAATTCGAATAAAGGTTCGTCAGACGCCCATAACTCCAACATTAACCCGACATATACAAACGACGTACATTGTCATTAAAATGCTATAAAATAGCTAAAGTTGCAATACGAAATTTGCATTGGTAAAAGATGGATTACTTGCCAGTTACTGTGCGACTTCCGAAAATTGTTCAAGTTGTTTTACGAGAACGCCTTTTTAGTTGTCAAATGTTTAATTGTTAGTTACAAAATGTTATAAACATATGGGGTCGAAATTTTGCACATTTTTTAGAAATGACAGAATGTACATTTTGACAATATTTCAATGTCGCACACTCAATCTTATATGAATAATTGAAAATAGTGCGACTTTGGACAGTTTTGTATGACGTCTCATTTTACCTAGGACCTTTATTCTAAATTTTTTCTGATCCGACTATTAGATTTGTTATTATATGCAAAAAAAAACTGTTCTCGAGAATTCTAGAAATCGTTTACAAAGTTCGTGCAAAATATCTTGAGTACATATAAGATTTCTTCTTGAACATGATTTTTCGAGATTCGCATAAGAAAATTTCAGATACGTTTGTGTCTTATGTTAAGTTTAATCATAAATTAACGTACTCTTCATTGCTTAATTTAATGTTGAATTCAGAACCTGTTTCCAGGCTAGTTTGACTGGATTATATGCGTCTGTTACATTTTTATGAAATTTATTGTTAACGTAATAATATATAACGTTTTATTAAACATAAAATTTATATGTAACAGAATAACTATTTTATATATGTCGGAGATGAAAGGACACCGAAGCCTTCCCTTTGGAATTTTGAGAAAATCCCGTAATATTGTAATCTAGATTCTACCATAGCCGTAATTAAGCAGTTGTCGTCATTCAATCCGATTGTATTTATTCGAGACTTGTGATAGTGAGATTGGGCTCGAGGCGACAACCAATAGCCGAACGTAGCCGCGCTCAAGGGATGAACATTTACCTAACAAAGGCATAGAGTAATCGTATAGCTCTCCTTGAAAAAATATAGTAGCGGCACGCGACAGTAAACACTCCAACGGATTCTGTCCCATGGTTCACTACACAAAGACCACATTCTTTGGACAAGATGATGACCAGATGCCGATACATCTTCACAGTATATTTCCGGCTAGCCTAAGGACCCGCTATAAATCTTAAAATTTATTTAGCTGAGTTTCTTCAAACTGACAAATAGTCTTAGTTTTAGCAGCTCCTAAATCTGCGAGAAGATATGAGAAATCTTCTTTTCTCACATACGACGCTTCCGCTAGCAATTCTCTCCCTCAAGGGCAGCTAGGATCCTTTTCTAACCATCAATATGGAAATTGACCAATTAACAGCAACGTCAATTTCCCCCACTTTTCGAACGAAGGCATCACTCCACGAATCCGATGATGTCGTGTCCTTAGACACACCCCATTATAGTTTTCCTCTACAACATCATCGCGACGGAAAGTCATTCTCTCGCGAGGTCTCATTACCGAGTTACATAGCGCCCTTACGCTTGGTGGATATTCTACGTTTTAACAAAGAGTTAGTCCAGTAATGTTTGTACCGTAGACAAGGGAGTGGGTACAACTTGGACTTTGGAAGAAAGCGCATTTTGTTATCCCGTTGACCTCGGATTCGTTATTGGACCTAGGATCATTGTCATTATCATCTCGAGTATCTAATTACCACGGTTATTGGTCAAATTCTATAATACTCGTATTTTGCATTTGAATATTTTCTCTCTTGCATAACAACAATACCTAATCCACAGGAAGATTCATTTCACGCCCCTAGCTCCAACCCTAATCATAATGAGAATCCGACATATATATATGTCGGAGATGAAAGGATATCGGGGCCTTTCTTTTGGAATTTATGGGAGGACCCCAAATACTTTAGTTTAGACTTTTCATTATAGCGGTATTTAAATAATAAAACTTAGAAGTATTTGTTTATGATTTAATCCGATTATGTGTGCCCGAGATTTATGACAAAAGTCTTGGGCTCGAAGTGACACAACGGGTCGCTGAACGTAGCCACGGTCAGTGGATGGACGTTTTTACCTAACAGAGGTATGAAGTAATTGTATAGCTCTCCTTAAAAATATAGTTGACCCGAGGGGTACAGAGAGGTACGGAGAAGAATATATAAGTGCAGTTCGATTTGGGCTGAGGGAGTTAGTTGAGTTCTACTTGTACTGCGGATAAGTAAGTTGAGTTGCACTTGAATTGTGGACCAGTAAGTTCAGTTCGACTTAGACTTTGGAAGAAAGCACATTTGCTTACCCCGTTGACCGTGGATTCGTTATTGAACCTAAGATCATTGTCATTAGCATCTCGAGTATCTAATCGCCACTAATCATATTTGTATCAGTAAATATCATCCATATTGTATAACAACAATGGCTAATCCAAATGAAAATTCGTTACACGCCCCTAACCCTAATGAGAACCCGACATATATATAACAGAATAACTCGAAGTATTAACGTACAGCACTCTATTCTCTTATACATCTCAAACAATAACAAATTTCTTTTATTCCCATTCATTCCTCGCTCGTACAATATACATCTATCTTCTAACATTTATGATGGAGCTTTGTATTGATATTGTGAAAATATATACCTGCAGAACCACCGCCCACGACTATGAAATCGTAAGACGCCTTCAGTAATTTGGAAGGGACATTCATCGAAGAGTAAGGAACAATCAAATGCGCTGAATGTAGTGGGAAACTTAAGAGTATCAAAAACGCCGATGTGATCGGTCCTAGTTTTGTCGCTTCGAAAAACAGGTGGCTAACATCCATTTCGTAACTCTCCGATTTGATTTATCAGTCTGTAATATTAAGTTTCGATACCTTAACGATCATCTTATTCGCAAGATAAAACGACGTGACGGAAAATTATTAATAAACACTTACTTACTCTCATTTGTCCTTTCGGACTCTAAGCGGCTTACATGGTTCTTACATTCTTAAATCTACTTTCCTTTAATGTGTAGGATGTAGGTAGTAGCACAAGAAACATTGTTTTTGGAAAAATATTCAGGAAGGGTACCTATAGCACACCGATTTGGACGACGTTAAAACATTTTGTCGACGTCAATATTCCGAAAAACTTTGTTCGATCGTTTCGTTAAACGGACGTGTGAAACAGTGCTTCAGTGAAAGTGCAACAAGTGGGGAAAACAAAGTGACTAACGATGGCGCCCATCGCCAAATGGTGGAAAATCCAAAATGCAACAGCAAATACCACCAATAAAAATAACAAACAAAGGCGAAACATATTTTACAAACAAAACTACGGATTTAATAAACCTAAATCAAACAATAAACGAAGATCAGGATTGCTCAGCTACAAAGGAAATAGAAATGGAAACCACACAAAAGAATGATGAGAAGAATAATATCAACAACGAACTATCACACCAGGATGAAAGCTGGAAGGTGGTAACTTCCAATAAAAAACGAAAAGTATCAACAAACACAAACTTTAGGGCTGCAGAAGCAGGAAAGCAACAATGGCTATAAGAAATCACTCTTCGAAATTCCTTCAGCGTACTGCCAGAAGAGAAAGAAACAGACCCAGCTGAAAAACCAATAACCCACATCACCAAACCACCACCAATTTACATAGACGCTGAAATAATAGATCCCCTCATTGAACTACTGAACAACACGGCAGGAAAAGAAAACTATAGTATAAAACAATTAAAACTGGACCAGGTAAAAGTACAAACTAACACCCCAGAAACTTTTAGAAAAATGACAAAAGCACTAAAAGAGAAAAACGCCGGTTATCACACTTACCAGCTCAAAACTGATAAAAGCTACAAAGTAGTAATCAGAGGATTACACCCAAAAACAAATACAAGCAACATATGCGAGGAACTAGCTAACATCGGACACCAGATAAGAGCAATAAACAACATAACCAGATATGATACTAAACAACCATTACCGCTATTTCTAATAGAACTTGAACCTAAAAATAATAGCAAAGAAATTTTTGAAATTAAAAAAGTTATAAACACAATAATAACAGTGAAGTCACCTAGACATAAAAAAGACATACCGCAATGCATACGGTGTCAGCAATTTGGACACACAAAAAATTACTGCAACAGAAATGGAACACGCCCGGCGTGTGTCAAATGCGCAGAAAAGCACCTAACAATAAACTGCCCATACATGGGAAAAATAAATGATGTAAAATGCTTCAATTGCAACGGAAACCATCCAGCTAGCTACAAAGTCAGAAAACAACTGCAACGTAAACTGTTTCAGGACATACAATAACAATCACACACAACAGGACAGCACCGAAACTGTGACAACACCGAATGTACAGCACGTAACGAACATTAACCACAATAATACCAGTACCTTTGGTAGGCGAAGCTACGCGCAAGTAACCAACCAATCAGCACCCATAGACAACCAAAATCAGAGCAATAGCAACAACGATGCTACAGAAATCAAGGAACTGCTTAAGCAATCCATCAAAAACACCGAAATGCTAACAAAAATGATAAGCGAGCAAAATGCAGTTCTCAGACAGCAAACACAACAGATCACAGTCATGCTACAACTACTTACAAACATGCTAAGCAAAAAATAAAAGCGGACACGCTAAAAATAGCAGCCTGGAACTCAAACGACCTACAACAAAGGGCTCTAGAAACTAAAACATTCCTGCATAACAACAATATCGACATACTACTTGTTTGAGAAACACACTTCACTACAAAAAGCTACATGAAAATACCGTACTACACTATATATGATACCAAACACCCCTCAGGAAAAGCACACGGAGGGACCGCAGTGATAATAAGAAACGACATAAAACACCACTTACACAGCCAAGTTAGTAAGGAATATATCCAAGCAACCACCGTTACAGTACAAACTAGCAGCATTCATTGTCAGCAGTATATGTACCGCCGCGACACAAAATTGAGACTATAACTCAAAGCACACACTATGGGGATCAAAAATTACTTCACCTCGATGTAGAACCCTAGAAAAATACATTAAAAACAATAACCTCAATATATTCTTCACAGGAAGACCGACACACTGGCCGACAGTCCTGAGCAAAATACCTGACCTACTCGATTTTGCAGTTACAAAGGGACTAAACGCAAATAAACTAAGAATAGCATCCAGCCTCGAGCTTAGCTCCGATCATACACCCATAATAATTACATACAGAAACAAACCAATACTTTATAACAATCCAGATATACTATGCAATAAAACCACCAAATGGCAATCATTTAAAGAAATAATCGAGAGTAAGGTCAACTGCAACATCCCATTAAAAACACCCGAACACATTGAACAGGCAGTAACAACATTTACAGAAACTATTCAAGAAGCAGCATGGGCAACCACCATACCTGAGGCAACCAAAAGACAAACAAAAATAATTCCGCCAGACATCCTTGAAAAAATTAGAGAAAAAAGAAAAGCGAAAGCAAAATGGCAAAAGCATAGATCACGAGAAAACAAAAAACACCTAAACAAACTTGCAAAGGAAATAAAAAACAAAATAAAAGAGTACAATAATAACGAATTCACAAAGTTCATAGAGACACTCTCTGCACACGAGGACTCCAACTACTCCCTATGGAAAGCCACGAAAAAAATAAAGAAGCCAATAAAACTAGCCCCGGCAATCAGAAAAGCAGATAATACACGGGCAAGAAGCAACAAAGAGCAAGCTGAAGAATTTTCCAAGCACCTATGCAACACAATTACACAACATAATATCAACAACAGCAACTTCAATTGTCATACGGACGAAGATGCGCCAACCATTGGTACCTCAACTGACAAGCAATACACCATACCTAAAACAACAGCACAAGAAATTAGAAACATAATCGAAAAAACAAAAAACAATAAAGCACCAGGAATCGACCTAATCAATGGTAGAATCTTGAAAAACCTTCCTCCAAAAGCGATACGACTAATGACAATAATATACAATGCAATACTAAGAATCCAATACTATCCTAAACTATGGAAACTAGCACAGATCATAATGCTACCTAAACCAGGCAAAGACTCACACCAAGCAGCATCTTACAGACCAATATCGCTACTTGCTGTGTTTTCAAAAATACTAGAAAAAATAATATACGTCCGCCTAAAACCAATAATAGAGAAGGAAAAATTAATACCAGATCACCAATTTGGATTCAGAAACAAACACTCCACGATAGAGCAAATGCATAGGCTCATTAACGAAATAATACTAGCATTAGAAAACAAACAATACTGTACAGCCCTCTTTATGGACATCGAGAAAGTATTTGACAAAATAAACCACGAATACCTGCTACAAACAATCAGAAAACAATTCCCAGAGCAAATATACCATTTAATAAAATCCTACTTAAGCAGCAGAACCTTCGTAATAAAAATCAAGGACACATACTCTGAAGTTAAAGACATCAAGGCAGGGGTTCCGCAAGGAAGCGTCCTAGGACCAATACTGTACACACTATACACGGCCAACACACCAACAACTACCAGTAGCAAAATATTGACAGTACTGCGGACGACACAGCTGTACTAGTCAGGCACACTAACCCAGATACAGCAGTCACATTACTACAAAAGCACATCACAAAAATAGAAAAGTGGCTGCAAGTTAAACAAATAAAAGCAAACCCCCAACAAATGCAACCATATTACATTCACATTGCGAAAACAGACGCCACCAAACATCCTACTGAACGGCACGCACATAACACAAACAAGACAAATCAAATACCTAGGACTCCACATAGATACACAACTCACATGGAAACAGCATATTAAATCAATAATAGACAAAATACAGACAACAGGGAGACAAATGCATTGGCTAACAAGTCGAAAATCCAAACTAAGCATAGAAAATAAACTAAAAATATACAAAACGATCATAAAACCAATCTGGACGTACGGAATACCACTATGGGGGACAACAGCAAAGAGCCATATAAACAAAATAGAGACATTACAAGCAAAAATTCTTAGAACAATAGTAAACGTCCCATGGTACGTTAGAAACGAGGATATTCGGGAGGACCTGGGAATATCAACGGTCAAGGAGGAGATTACCAGATGCGCGGAAAGGTACAGAGGAAGAATAACTACACACCCAAACCGGCTGGCTACGGAAACGATCAACACAAGCATAGAAAGAAGACTAAAAAGGAAACACCCAGCTAATCTCACAAAGGATATAACCTAACAAACACGAAGATGGTACCCCGCTGGAGGTAACCATCCATATGCTATGTATTTACAAGATATAACATTTTACCTAATGTCTCACTGGACAAATTGTAAAATTGAAATCAAACAATAAAAAAAATGTCCAAATTGGACAAATTGTGAATGTAAAGTATTAAATAAATAAAAAAAAAAGAGTGATGATTTTAACAAAACGTCATCGAAATCTGTGAGATGTAGGTGCACTTATTTGAATAATCCTCTTTGCTTTACTTATACAACTGATAGCAGAATGAGAAGCTATTTGAAATAATAGTAACACGGACACAAGTGGCTTATAAAATCATGAGATATCGGTAAATTTGGAACGTTCGTGTGAATATTATGTCTTAAAATGTAGAATATCAGAAATAATGAAAATATCAAATATTAGTAACAATGCGAAAATTTAGAGAATACATACCTGGATTAAACATCAAACGTATAAGAATGCACTGATACGACGTGGAGCATGGCGGCAAATATCATTCTCCTATCGATGGCTTAAATACTTAAATGTAACTACCGCGTGACGCAGTTATTATAGTTATCGATATGATAATGATATGGGTAAAAATTTATTAAACAAAAGAAATTTATGGAAAAATTAAAATGTTCGCAATATTTTATGTTAAAATTCGGCGGTAAAAAATGCACTAAGATAACTGAAATACTACGAAACTAAAAAGGTAAATATAGGTCATAAACGTAGAAAATGAGTCAATAAGAAATACATGTTGTATAGAATAACGTTAATTATCGAATTTCGATGATTTTTTTAATATATTACAAGGGGCATGACTCTGAAGAAGTGAATTGCCAAGATATTCGCAAAAGGCTTCAATACAATTTATGTTACGATTACACTTCATTCTGGAGTAGGTGGACGCATTTTTGTGTAATCCAACCTAAACTTGACTCGCTGATAAAAGAGATAACCAATTTTGATACTAACAAAATAAATAGTAGTAAATGATTAAACAAAAAATAATAAAAATGAATGGGTTATGGATTGGACTAAAGTAATATCCGGCTACCATTAGGCGGCTAGTAACGTCAACATGACTTAATTTTCAACTAGAATCATTACAATGTATTATTTTTAATACCAAACATACATTTTCGCATAACTGAAAACCTAAGATAACGTGGTTATCATTACACCACGTGTAAAGGACACGTACACATATCTGCTCTAATTGGTATAATATATGAGGTAGTTTAAGGTGTAAGTGTCCAAGAACTACTCTCCGTGATCAACAAAAAAGTTTATTTAACAATTAACCCCAGACCCTTTGCACTTCGCTGTATAAAATAAAGGGGGATGTACCCATTATTAAATAAGTATATATGTTTGATAAGTAATTATTGTTAGTTACAATTTATATTGATTATTATTTTCTTAATTTATAATTTTTAATTTCTTTTTAATTTTAATTTTTTAAATTCTAATTTTGTTTGTTACATACTAAACCTCATAATATTTTTAATTATTTTCAACGAACCGCATATTATGAGCTCATAATGTTTTGATATTATACGTTACAGACGAAAAACTTTACACGCGTCATTGAGAAATCAAAGATAGCACACCTGGGCTATCTTTTTGACCAGGAGGTATATATATTATATGTATTATTATTATATATATTCTATACATAATTTTTATATTCTATATTATATATTCTATATTACATAATATTCTATATTACATAATATTCTATATTATACAATTTTTCTATCTAATCTAGAAGAACATAAGAAATATAATATTTTTCACTTTTTCAAATCGTAATTCATAACTACTTTTTTAATCTGTGCAGTAATTGACCCGCACTTTTAAACTCGCGCGATCCACGTTTACAAACAGAAAATGAACGGTACATTATTCCTATACATGTTACAAAAGAATCCTTGATTTTAAGAAGTAAAAGTTTACTGTTAAACACATGTTTACTACGAATAATTTTAATTAAGTGAACAATATCAACTCTTATATTACATTAAAGTTGATATTGTAAGATCGTATTATAAATTCAGTGGTAGCAACCAGAAATAAATTTTTTTATATTGCGTTTCTTGAAAGCCAAGCTTGCAGAATTTACAGGCGCCATTGAACGATCACAGTTAACTTCTGGAGGCACTGTTGTCCCATAACTTACGATCTTGTACGTATAATTAGATTCGCACCATGCTTTTCTGAAATCATTTGAAATATTGGTTGGATGCCATTTTCACCTTTCAGAATGATTTGGTACAAAAATGTCTGTTTTTTCGCTATATATTTTTCCAATTGTTTTTACTAATTTCCAATTACACGTGTTTCAAATTTATTGAATGCTTCTATTAAAGATCTATATAATTCCATTTGCATGTGAGACTAATAAAACAACAAAATTGATCTATGAAATTCCTGCTATGTATTCTATGTATTGTCCTCTATATTCTAATTCGGTTAATAAATTAATAGGATCAAGATTTTTGTTGATACCTAATTTGCGTACGATGACTTCTTCTCTTATTTCTCTTCTCGAGGAATAAACCATATATGAATAATCAACTAATTATCTAAATAATCAACATTTGAAGAAGGAAAAAAAGAAAAGAACCTAGAAGATAAAATATTTACAAAATTCCTCATTAAACCTGAAACAATCAACACCAAAATGCATGAAACACGCGAAGCAGATTCGCAAGCCACTTAGATTCGCGTGGCACGAAGATATTTTATTTGACAACCATATCATGAATTACACAGTCGCCTATAAAATAGAATCTAGCCGTCACGCGACACATACGAGATAAATTGCATATTCGCGCACTTGTACGTGCATGCGCGTTCCACCAGGCTGTGGTTACGCGCCAAATTGTGTAATCCTTCTTTCCATTTTTTCTCCTTCTCGTCCACTCCTTCTCTATTTGCTCGTTCTATCGGATGCTCCTTGTTAGACAAAATCACAAGTGGAGAACGTTAAATCGCATACGTGGTAATACATACACACTACCATACAAAAATATCCAGAAACTTGCTTATTCTTTAATTCAAGATATATTTTAATTCTAAAATTACAGATAAATCAAATTATGACCGTTCACCTTTATAATCACCTTAACTACATATGTAAGAATAGATTTATAAGATTATATAAGATACAATAGAGTACAATAGAATATATAAGAACATTATGGCACGATGATATTAATTTTTTAAATGTAATATGTAGTATCGTAGTAAAGCTGGTGTTTGTAATTGTCAAACCTTCTAAAATCATCTTCTTACTTGGTAAACTTTTTATCTTTAGATTTCTAGATTTTTTAATCATAAGTCAGATTAAGAAGGATCTTCTAAACTGATAGAAAGATTTCTAATGTTGATACAATTAATACTATTTAAATAGCAAATATGTGTAGTAGAATATATATTAAATAGTAACATATATTATTGCTATATGCCCTTTAATAACCAACCTAAATTCATATTTTACCAGTCCCATAAAAAGATAGTAAATACTGCTTTTAATTAATTCATCATTCATCTGTACGCTTTCATCAAATTTAAGAATCTACTGTTACTCCTAAACTAACCACACTTATGGACGTTAGTGTACATACGTGTAATCAAATAATATCCAACAACACTTATACGAATAGTCGCATCATAAATATATAAACGCACGTCGTCCGCGTAACATTACGATAATTGCAATTTCGTGTCAATGCTATCAGCAGTATCGACTCATACATAGTCACGAATAAACTTTTATCATAAATTTTTTCAAGAATTGGTTCGATTGAATCATCATGAACACTGCTGACCAATGAAATTTTGCCACATTTCTGACTGTGCGCATAAATGGACTCGTTATTCGGAAGGTGAACAATTTAAAAATTAAACGACTGTGCCCCAAAGTTTAAATATTATTGAGAATGATTGTGCGATGGCAGCTATTGATATCGTTATCTGATAGTATTGTGAGTTTAAAAGTGCTTGTTGAATTTTATACGCATTGAATGAATGAAATGGATTTTGTAAGGATTTTCTTGGAATATACTTATTTAATATTTAATATGTTGCAGGAATTATAGTTTTGGAAACATTACTTTCGAGGTTTCTCTTTTTAAAGATTACTAACTAATCTTAAAACTAGAATCTTATGAATAAAAATTGCAAGAGAGATTTTATCTTTAAAAAAAAGTTTGTTATTCCAACAATTTTAGAACCTAGGAAAAGAATAATGCCTAATTGAGATGTTTAAAAAATGAATAATGATGAACACTTAGTAATTGAAATTACTTTCATTTTTCGAAAACAAAAGTGTTTCTTAACAAAATCACAGAGGTCTTAATTCACATATTAATTGTCCATTTCCTATCGCAATTCACATTACGTTTGGTACTGTTACATTTAATGCTACTTTATCTTCCAAGTATTAACGCGACATCCTGAAACCAGCTGCAATGCTGGCGAAACGTCGGAAATCTTTTTCCTCTGGACACAGCTCTTTCCAGGAAGCTTCAAACTGTCTTAATTGAAGTAATATTTAAATGTAACAGTGCCATGGGATAATATAGGCTGTAAAAGCATCAAGACAGAGTTGTTCAAATTTCGAAATTCGTCGATTTACTCATTATTATTTGTTAGTTGCTATTGATTTCTATTTCTCTCAATTGATTTCTATTTTACGTAAAATTTTATAGTTTTACCTTGTATATTGATACTTATGTATATATACTTACAATACATGTGTACATATATACAAGAGATTGTAATAAGTATTTGGCATATTACTAAATCATTTTAAATTAATCATTCCTGATTATCCTATTGATGCGAGAACATTTGAAGCATGATATTGAGAACTGAATTAAAGTGAATTGACTTTAACTTATAAAAAGTACTGAGACATTGAAAAACTTACTGGCGTTGTTTACTTGAAATATCTTACCACGTGCTTTATTATAATCAGCATAAACAGAACACTAACCACTTTTTACAATAAATCAAATTAATATTGCGTTAAATAGGCACAAAACAGAACATCTTTCACTGACTATTTAACATATATTGAAATCAAAATATCAAAATATTACAAAGAATTTTTGTGAGAATCGATTCTGGAACTTGTAGCGCTAGTAGCAATGTTCAGATGATACGTTTGTTATTACCGCGGTATAGGTTATGTTATGATTTAAAAATTTAAAGGAACGACAAAATGAATATTGTCGGCAGACAGTGGACCCGAATTTTTAAGACAGATATAATGCATAATCAATTTTGTATTCTCGGAAGAGCCCTTGCTTACAAAAGTGCTTTTTCTCTTGATAAGCTATATCCTACAAGCAACTTAAAACTGTTCACGCCAACCTTTGTAAGTTTATTATAATTTATTAACGTACTATAATCTACTATTTCGTACATTTTATTTTGTTGATTTCACGTACGAAATCTCTTAATTATTTATTCAAATCCTTGTTTATAATATTTTCTATATTTATGTTTAAAATAAAATTAATATGTATCTTTAAATGAAAAATTTTTTAAAATTATCTTATACGTTATGAAATATAAAGGCTTATACTTAAGAATTATTTCTACTATATAATTGCAAAACATTCTCAGGTTCCTGATGATTCAAATGCTAAATTTGATGGCTATATACCAATTAAAGAACTTGATATCACCTATAGTCGTAGCAGCGGTGCTGGAGGACAGCATGTAAACCGCACAAATAGTAAAGTAGATTTAAGGTTGCATGTAGAAAGTGCTACGTGGCTAGCAGAGGATATTAGAAATAAATTATTGGAACAGGTTTGTAATTTTTCACAACTACAAACAAATTTTACAGCTATAAGTACTAATTTCACATAAGAAAGGTTTTAAATAATAATATCATTACAGTATAAAAATAAATTATCTAAAGACGGTTACTTAATAATCAAGTCAGAGTTAACAAGATCTCAACAATTAAATTTAGCTGACGCTCTTCAAAAATTGAGAGAAATAATATGGAGAGTGGCAAAACCACCATCAGAAATACCTCCTGAAACTTTGGAAATGAAAAGAAAACAACATCTTCGAGCAGCAAGACAAAGGCTTTTTGAAAAACGAAGACGTTCTGAAATCAAACAATCTAGAGGAGCTCCTACTATGGACTTTTAATCTTCTTTATGTTATATGTTGTGAACAAAATAGTTTTCAATAAATGAAATATAATACAAAATATGTAATCATAGAATATATGTATGTATTATTATAACAGTAATGACTTCGAATATTAGAGATGTTTAATATTAGATGATGGCTTTCTTAATTTTTATTAATTTGACTTTTATTAATTTTTATTCATTTCTTTAAATCTATATTTAATCGACATTTGAAAAAAATAATTCAATTAATTAATAATTGTCATTCTGATGTAAATATTGAGTACCGATATATACCATTATTCATATGTACATATATAAATAAGTATTACATTATATAAACTTGGAATTCTTTAAAAACATTGATATATTACGATTTAGTTACTATAATTTCAAATAAATTTCTTACTTTGATATGTATTGGTTACAACAGAAGTAGAAAAAATGTATGAATCAAAATTTTAAGTAATATTTACATAGGCCTTCTTTTGAGCCTACGATTCAAAGAAAAATAATACACTTTCATATACAATGTATGAAACTTCATGTTTCCTTGGCAACGTGCTCAAAACGTAAATCAAAACATAACGTGGAAAACCGACGAAAAGTATTGCGATTTATTTGAAACTTGTCTTTAGAAGAAGAATGTCGTTTCGTGACTTGAGAAGTACATAACAATCTTTTTTTAAATAGATGTTACAATATAACGTATGCTTTTACGATAATAATATTTATTTTTTTGATAGATTTTACGGAAATGATGCGAGTCCTTGGTTATCCTAGATTAATTTCTGTTGGAAATTTTCGACTGCCAAATTTTCCACTGGTTGCTGAAATTCTTGTTTGGCTACTCAAAAGATTTGACCCAGATGCAGATATAGCTAGTGAGCATAATACCGAAGAAGAGCGTATTTCATTAATACGTGCAGTTGCTGAATTTATGGTAATAGAACTTGCAGTTTGCAAATTTTAATTTTTTTAGTTTTATATGTGATATTTAGTTTTATATGAAAATAAAATGTTTCGTCATTGAATTTTATAATTTATATTTTTGCCATCTATGTTTATTTTTTCATTATTATTTAATTTTTAAGCATGTATAGAAAAGATACTCAATTAATTTAGTTTCTAACTTTAATTTTAAGTTTCTCTGGAAGTATCAACTTCTTATTAACGAAATTATAAAAAAAATAAAAATAGCAAATTAATATTTGTATTTTTTAATGAATTAATATTGTACTGTTTATACTATGTTGTTTTTATATTTTTATACTGAAATTTATCATTGTCAAATGATTTTAATGCAGGCTTTAAAAACAAGTGTCAAATTAAATACAAAAAAATTATACCAAGCTGATGGATATGCTGTGAAAGAATTACTAAAAGTAGCCACATTACTATACGATGCACAAAATAATAGTATTAATAACAGTATAATGTCTGATGATAATTTTAGTACAGTTAGTTTTGACATTTCCAATAAAGTAAATGAATTGAAATCAACTAGGCAGTTAGCTAGTCAGTTGACTGTTACTGGTGCATCACTTTTTGACTTATTAGGTCGTGAAGTTGACCTCAGAGAGATTCGTAACTCAAAAGTTGCTAGACAATTTGATATCACAGAAATTGAGATGGCCTTGAAAAGTGTTATAGAAAATGTACATAAAGAAATTGTTGATACCAGAAAACAAATTGAGAACGTTAAGGTATTACTACCTCGTCATTTTATTCTTGGAACATTAAAATATTCTTTAGTAATTTCTCTAATATCTAAATGTTCTGTTATAATTTTTGTAATAATTAAAGGACACAGAGCAAAGTTTGGATACAAGAATTGAAAGACGACGTGCAGAGCTTGACAGAAACCAAAAGAGATTGCAAACATTAAGAAAGGTACGCCCAGCTTTCATGGAGGAATTTGAGAAACTTGAAGTTGAATTGAGAGTCTTATATGATGACTACATTCAAAAATTTCGTTATCTTGCATACCTTGAACATCTGTATGAAGATGCAGCTAAGACAGAACAAGAAAGATTTGAAAGACGGTACATATATAAATAGTAAAAATTAATACTTACTATGCAGAAAATATAATATAATGTTTTCCAACTCATAATAGGCAAGAAACAACACGGAAACAATTAGAAAAAATGAGGGCAGAAGACGCTAACTTTGAAAGTATAATGGAAGGAAATGATTCCATATTACCTATTAATCTTCAAGAGCCTCCACCTCCTCTCGCTGATACAGAAAAACAAAATACTGAGAAAACAACACCAACTAGTCGATTGAAATCAGGTAAAAATATAGTGCAGTTTCCTTCTCAACATTTTTAAAAGCTTGTTATAATATGTAATAACTTTAACAAAATTAATATAATAATTATTAAAACATGTTTATAATACAATAGCTGGTCGATCATCGAGAACACAAATATCACAGCGTCGTATTTACGGAAGTATGTCTGGACGTCAGAGAGGAACTATTCAAGAATCAAATGACAGTGGTGGCTCTCTAGATAGTGACAGTGATTTGTTAATCGATGGTGATCTCGATGACGACGATGATGATGATATTCTAGACTCTGTAGGAGGACCAGAAATTGGGAATTTTGATTTGAAGGTTGGACAAGAAAAACGAGCCGTTAGTAAGCTAGATCATTCGGATGAGGATTTTTAACGATTACAAAAAACAATTACAAAAATTTCAAAATATACCGTCCATGTAATTATCGATCTCTATACGCACATTTTTACAATAACTGTAAATAGATGTCAATAAAAGGTAATATATTATTAGTCGTCGTGATCGAATAATTTTGACGGTGGTAAAAAATACTTAAGAGATATATATATATATATACACAATTATTGTATATATATGACATACGCGTGTTAAATAATTTGAAATTCAATTATTCATATAATTGTACATGTACTCCAGACTTATATTTGCGAAATATATTTTCAAGGGAATCAAAATACATATTGTCGTCGTATAATATTTATTAACTTTATCAACATGACGAAACGGCATGTTGATTGTGGCTTAGCACCGATCACATGTACGTATTCATCTATCCTACATGTTGTGTACGTAAATGTATGTACACTTCAGTGTATACACATATATACATAAATGTATGTGCGCGTAAAAAATGTGACATTATGAAAGAAATAGAAACAGTTTGCAATATTCATTGTCATAACGCTCAAATCTGTAGTCTCTTATCTCTAGCTGACCGTAATACTTCCTCCTTTGTTGCATCCATTCTGAGCACAATTAATAATCACATTTTTCTTGAAATGTAGCTCCTATTATGTAACAACGTTCTCTGAAATCACTTTAAAGGGCTGATAAAAACTATTCGCCAGGCAGTTCGGCAACAAATAAAATTGTAAAACGCAACTAATAAAACACAACTACTATTAATCCATGATAAAAGACGAACGAATTCTTCCTAGAACTGAAACGTTCTTCGTAGTGTCAATAACCGATCGGATATAAATCGACTATGTTTAAACGGCATTTTAAAAACATTTCGCATTCTACGCGTTTACTATCAGATTAAATACTAGATGTTCTAGATACATATTATACATACATAAACTACGACTATAAGTATTGATCCTATGGATATGCGTACGTTTTTCTTTATACGTTGTGCGGATTTATAGGTGTCAAAAAAAGGAAAGAGAAACGTATCAACAAGACAACAATGTAATATCAGATATCTTACATTATAGCCGATAATGTAGACCGTAAACATAGGCCCTGCTTGGTAACTTCTACATTCCTATTACTATGTAGGTAGTCGGTTTCATGCAGCTCGGCTTCGTTCGAACGAAAAGGAAACTCGTACATAAATATAATACCGTATAAAATCGTGAAAGAAGCACCATAGCGTAAGAGATACAGGATCGCTCGGGAAAGTCATTCGTCATGTAAGTACTTTCCCGATCGATCATGAGTCTTCCTCACGTAGAAAAATATTATTCGTCAGCTTTCGAATGAGCATCGCGCCTTTCACAATGCTACCGGCTACCACACTTCATTTCATCATTTGGCTCATCGTTAAACAGGCACCGTTCTCCGTGTTTCCAAAACGAGATTTATCAGGCATGGACCGCAAAAGGTAGAAAAAACGTGTTATGGTACCCCATAAATCCCGAATTTTTCTGCAATTCTCTTCTCTCAGTCGAAACTGGATTTCGCTGGAGGAAAACTACGGGCCACCGTAGTTATAGAAATAGGTTCTTGCTACCTTTGGGGTACCAGTAAAATTACTAATATCCCAAAGAGTATCGATAATAGTCTTTCGCTACCTGACCGATTTTAACACAGGGCTTGCTTTTATCCGCGGCGTCATCGCTGGCACTGGTTCTAACTTTGGTAACGAACAATCGGTGCTTAGGTCTGTCCAGATTTTGCCAACGTTTTCGGCCAGTCTATCCTTGTACTTGTAGGCCGTTCTATCGACTACCGATTGAGTCTT
Organism: Bombus pyrosoma; assembly: GCF_014825855.1. Classification (NCBI taxonomy): domain Eukaryota; kingdom Metazoa; phylum Arthropoda; class Insecta; order Hymenoptera; family Apidae; genus Bombus; species Bombus pyrosoma. The sequence goes on from NC_057776.1 coordinate 2,953,432, forward strand.
TATACAATCATCGCCGCCGAATTCGCAGACCCGATAATGATGCAAAATTGCGGCGTCCGATGGAACGTTCAGAGTTCCATGCCCCGGAATAAATTCCCAGACAAAATGATTACCAGCTTCCACAATGTCTTGCGGCTTGCAAATATACTTCGAGCGCTGCTTGTGCGGATGCAGTTTTGTTCTACGTCTGGTTTTCTTCAGAGTAATCAAACCTGCCTCTATGGGTGTTCGACTGGCCATCACAAAAGGATCATCCACCCACTGCAGATAGAAGAATGCGTTTTGAAAGGAATACGCTCCGGTGGATTTTGTATTTGTACGACTGCTCATCCATCTAAAATAAAATTTTTATCTTTATTTACAATAATTGAAAAAATATAGTGATTCTTATCGATATTCGAATACCACGATATTCGAGAAATTATTGCTTTATATGCCTATTTATAACAATGTTGCTGAAGTATCATTTTTTAATATATTAAAATACTTATTGCAGTTAGTAGAAACATAAATTTTACTTATTTAATGCACATAGTTCTTTGCGTCGTCGAAGATTAAATAATGATGCCATTTAAGATTGCAAAAGAATGTCAACTAATGAGTAAATTACATGAATTTTATATAAAATATGTACATATACGATATTATAATGTACGTATCTAGGATATATAATATTTATACGTATAAATTTGAATTTGATATGTTTGAAGTATCTCCATATTATTAAAAAAAGCAATTGAGTCAATTAGATTATTATAACAAATATATAGAGCAATAATCTCTCGTCTATAAATCGGGGTACACGGATATCGATAAGAGTCGCGTATAAGACTTTGTATCAAAAAATATCGTAAAACTACTGTGAAATAAAATATTGAAAATATTTTAGATATATTTGATTGTAACATAAAGGCCGTTATATAATGCTGTCAGTTATTAATTTATCTGTATATTTCATTAAAACCAATATGATTTGAGAGTTTGAAGAAGTTTGTCTTGTAATAATTCTAATGCTTTAATTCCTCTAAAATAGAGTGTTTTCTTTTTCAATCCAAATATTCCTACATATTTCATACGATTCATAATTTACAGATGTGATTATTGTGTTTGAATGACAGAAACACACACAAAATATTTGTTATGAAAGTGAAAAACGAATCTTTGCACCAATCTGTTTTTATATTAGTAACTATTTTTTTGTAATTAAATATTCCCTCTTAGATTTCTTCATTTAAGTTTAGTTTAGTTTATTTAAAAATTTTTATATGTGTTTCAATTTTACTCTAAAAGGTATCTGTAATAGATTAAGAAAATATGTAATACGATGCTGTAACAAAAGATCACGCATACTAATCAGAACTCATGACTTTTCATGTCTTGTTTGAGTTTGAGATACTTTAGAAACATATAGTTGAGTTGAAAATGACCAGAAGAACGCAGTTGTATAAAATTACATTTCATTCCGATGGTATATTAGTTAATCATTGTTCAAAATTTTAGTAATTTAGTTTTAAACATCTGGCACATTCACACATTACGTATAAAGAAATTAAATAACCACAAATTTAATCATAACAAATTAACAAATTCTTACCTAATGAGATCAATGATCGTGTCGTTGTGCCTCGGTATAATGAACTCGTCGAGGTCCACCAACGCTACGTATTCGTATTTGTACATAGATCGATAAAGGCAATCGTTCAGGGCAGCGAACAATCCCTCCGTGCGAATTTCTCGCTGCGAAATCATGTCCAAATGATGCCAAGGTAACACGGTCACGAGACCTTTAGCTTCGTAGTACTTAAGAGCACATCCAGCCTCCGTACCAACCGTGTCGTTGTATAGAGTCACATGGCTAGCGCCAAGCAGTCTGTATAACTCAATGAACTCTATTAGCTGTAACACCTAGAAAATTTTCACTCATTAACATTTTTACTGTCACGACTAAAAGTAGCAGGTTTTTTCTACTTCTTTCTTTCTTCTTTTCTCATTTATTTAATCATCGTAAAATTCAGTTATTGTCCACATGAATGCTTGTACACCTCATTCAGTTAGACCCTGTATATTTACAATTTACATATTGCTATATGTACTTTAAATATAAATGAGTCCACCGTTTCTATTAAGCGTTGCAAACTCTAAAAGCGTTTGAAATTTCATGCAAGATTTACTTTATAATAGATAACTGTCCAGAAACCTATTCGTACATTTATAAATTCTGATTAAGATTAATGAAGTTGTTTGACTTCAAAATTGTGTTCGTATAAGTCAAGTTCCTTAACACATTTGCTACCAGCGTAATATAATACAGCGAAGATTAATTTAAATTTAACTTTAACCTACACAACCTAATAAACGAGCGTGTAACCGACACGTTTGGTAAAATAAAAAAATCTCAGATATGGATTTGTATTAAACTTATACTGTATTATTAAATATATTATACAAAGGCATAAGGACTAAATGATCTATAGTGAACATTTTGCTCTAAGTCACTATGTTAATGAACACGTAAATGTGTTAATGTGAAATCCTTTGCACTCAAATAACCTGACTTTGTTTGAGTATCTATTGAAAAACGAATACCTAAAGTGGTATAAGTATACCATTAGAGTGGGCTGGATTTTAGGAGCCAATATCAACAAGCACGTAACTAGAGAAAATATTATATTATTTAGCAACTGTTGTTCTTTTCATGTTAAAGAATAGTTAAGGTGTGTTCAATTTTACCCAAACGTTGTAAAGCCACTCTTAGTCAAGAAAAATAACAGGTTCACATTGGCAAATGGTATTTACATACTTGAATACAGGTGACTCGAAGTCGAAAGATTTGATTAATAAGAATCAACGTAGAAACCTAAAAGGATATTTCAAATCAAGTAGATAATGGATTTGCATCGGTAAACTGATTTAAAGTTGGTTAAATTTAAATCGTTTGAGTAAGGTAATTTTATTAATCTGAACAAATTTAACAGCATACTATCTTGCTTTGTATCGCCTTGACAGTGGCAGCATTCTCGACATGAATATTTTACCTATCAGGTAACGATTATGTACATACACCGATTGTGTGCTCGCATTATGGCAACGAAGTAATTATTCTATAGCTGGCAGCCGAATTGTACTATCCATATGATAATGAAAAGATAATAGATATAGATTCTTAATTATACACTCTTATGTATTCAGTATCATCTTCTTCTATTATTTTTATTGTTATCAGTTAGGAATTCACATGCGTAGACGTTCTTTCAATATTTAATATACCTGCATTCATAAGTATTGGACATTTAAAATTTAATGATAAAAATAAAATATAATGTAATATAACAATAATTTCACCAATTTTATCACTTTAGCTACTCTCGTAGTTTGAGCACATTTTTCATTCCTTTTTTATTTTCTATACGTACAATACTGTGAAAAGATTTTCGGTCAGATAGATTTTTCAATTTATATTCTAACAGTGATATTTAAACAAGTTTTAACATATTATACGTTAGTGCACTGTTATACATGTATGTATGCACTGGCTCACGAAAATATTTGAACGCTACCTACCTCTTTCAAGTTTCCAGAATATCATTCAACAGTTTTTATTGCGTGTTACTTTAATTTCTTTAAGCAAAGCAAAATTTAAACAAAGATATAAAGATATAAAATGAAAAACTACTTAAAATTACCGGTCGAAAACGATCCAGTATACAGATAGAAGGTTAAAATAGCATTTTTAGATTATAAAACGAAGAATCTATTTGATCAAGAGCTTTCGTACATCAATCGCAGGACATAAAATTACTATTATTTACTATTATATCATTTATTATTATATTATTAATTAATCTAAATTGTCCAAAAGTCGTATTAGTACTTTAGGTGTGCAACAATTACTGCTAGCCCAATGCATAAGTTGTTAGGTAAGTGAACGATAGGCTTAATTCATTCGTCCATACTCTATCGGTTAAGCACGCTTTTGTCGTGACTCGACGCCATCAACTTCTAATCAAAAGTAATTACCACCTACAACGAAATAAAGAAGGCAGTTCTTCAAGGAAAAGTTAAACAGTTAGACTATGATAGAGTCTCGTTCGATGAAACGATCTTGTCATTTGCATAGGGCAGACTGCATAGACTGGTCCAATAGGTTAACTCGTTAACCGTGGAAGATGATTTGATTTGTCACTGGGAATTCTAGTACCTTCGATATAATCATTTCTGTATTTGTGGATCTTATATTCTTTACCATTCCTATTAGAAATAAATTATATCATATTCATATTTCCAACAACTGAAATCGACTAAAATTAATTTCTCTTTATTGACTTTTAAACAATGATTTGAGGATTGAGAACAATGAACGTATTGCGCGAGTAGACTTTATTGCGACTTTGATCCTTTAGCTTCCCTTTGGTATTTGTCACATTGTATTTATACTATGTACCGTCCATAGCTGTAGTTGCAGTTGATGCTTATTCTGATTAAACTATCATTCAAATGCAAATAAACAGATAAAAGAACAAGTAAAGAAATAAATAGATTCTTACGAATAGATTGCGGATATTCATGTAAATTCATACTTTATTTTTAGATCGTCGTCAGAACACGCATCCCACTACTCACTGTAATTCTACCCCAATTGTAAGCCTTTCTTACGCACAAATCATTTAAGCCGGATTAGGTTAAGCTGCAGTCGTTTTATTCTTTGGGCTCGGTTTGAAGGTTTTGGATAAGAAAACTAAGGGCTCCCTTAGTAAGGATGCAAATTATTGCAAGTCCCAAACATAACTCAGCACGGAAATCATTACAGTTTGAACACGTTGATCGTAACGCTGGTTATAGGCGGTTTACATACTAAATCCTTTAGAATGATCAAAATAAATTCCATGGGCTAACAAATTTTCAACAATGAGAATGATTTCGATAACATTGTTAGAAGAAGTTGCCAAATATAATACTATAATTTGCAAGAGTTTAATTTTCTGATGTATTCAGCGTATTTCGCTGTATGGCGTTTGCTAGCCTGAAGTATATAAAATTTGCGTGACAATCAACGGGTCAAATGAATTCTCAACATGTACCTTTCGAACTTACTCTGTCGTAATCGTAATGTAGTGGTTTCACGCAAACGGCCAACAGTTCCTTGTCCTTCGTCCTAGTCTCGGGCCGATTCTGTACGAGGATACGATTCGTCGGTGCTGCTTTGAGCCTGGCTACAACGCTCACAGTTTCCGGTACTCTATCAGACGTAGGCGAATCTTTCGGTAGCGGGCAAATCACAAAGCAGGCACTGTACTTCAAGTTCCAATTTTCTCTGATCACCTATCAAAACGATCACGATAACCATTTTAGCTTTATCGAAGAGCATGCTGCGTGCTTGCGTCAACGATCTTTCTCCTGGGAAAACGGAAATTACAAGCAACGAGCAAGTCGAAGTGTGTTGCCTCTAATTTACCCAACATATGGGGTGAGTAAAAACTGGTTCGAGACACTAAGAAAAAAAAAAGGATGAATATTATGCAAAGTAACGTAAAGCATCAGTTTCTATCTGCATGCTACGGTATTTTACTTTTATGGAAGTTAATTTCGCTGGCTCTTTTCAATTCCTTTTATTTTTGATTTTTAAAATACTTCAGCTGATTCTGAACAACAGTTCACCGATATCAAACAGAGGATTTACGGATGTAAAAAGAGATTTCAGATGTGTCACTTTTTAAGCACAAAACGGCACTCACTTTGTATTTTTTATATAGCACGATATACTTTTCTGATCGTATTCGGGCGAATTTAGAGATGTAATAAATAAGTTACTTTTTGATCAAATAGATTTTATATACAAGTATAACATTTGACGCGTTCTTTCAAAAGAAAGCGAACGAGCTTACTGTTTAACCTAATACACGGCGCTCTTTAAACAATATAAAAATTGTTCTCCTTTTACATCAGTAAATTCTTCTCTCGATACCAATAAATTTCCACTGAAAACATTATTTCGTTGAATTATCTGAAAATATCGGCATAAAAATATCGTGCTGACTGATTTGCGAACCATGCTATGTATATTTTGTTCTATTTGTTTTTTAATAATTGATCTTGTTCCAAAGGCAACGTTATACACGTTACGGTTTATTTTCCATTTTCTTCATTTGCTTAACGCACCTTCACTTTAGCAGCTACCGTTACGGAAGTTGTTACGTTGCCTCCGTCCTTTGGTCGATACCAAAGTCTACACCAAACGCGCTCTGGTCCTCTTGTCTTTGTTGCGCTTATTATGCGAACCATTCCTTGATTTTTACCTGTTGGTGCGCCCGTGCCACCAACCCTGTTATCGAAGTACGCTGAGTATACAAAGAATTTGAATCTGAGAATTGAAAAAAGAAATATCATTCTTTTAGAATCAGATCAACTCTAATAATGACACTGCTATATATAATTATACTGGCTCGCGAAAGTATTTGAGCACTATAACATAGCAAATTTTTATAACATGTATATTGTATGTGTCGTATAAAACATTTCGAAATCTTATTACCACTGTAAAAAAAAATTTACACGACTGCTATGACTATATCGATAAAATTTGAAACCAACCTGAAAATGTATATATATTGAAGTTATTAGAAAATATTTACTATAAAAATATATTCAATAAAAGATTGGAATATCATGAATAGTCAGTCATCTTAAGTATGTAAGTGTTAAATATAGTTCTACTTAATATTAGGGCTTATTCATATAATAAATAATTGACTATTTAAATACTTTTATAATTTTCACGAAATTTGCACTAAATCTGTTATAGTTTCTACACATATTTTCAGATTTGTTTCAAAACTTATCGATAATAATCACGATAGTTGGCTCTCGTTACAATGCTACCGAAAATGTTCCGTATAATACATATAATATTATCATAAAAAATGTCCACAAATGTTTGAGTACTCTCGTAAGCCACTGCATGTAACAGTAAATTAGTATAATTACGCGTAATACTCTATAATCTATCACAATCTATCGCACGGAATCGTAAAATTTTATGGGAGAAATAAGATTACCATAAAAATTATTATTGTGAAACGTGTAACAGTGAAAGCAATAAAGAAAAATAAAGGAAATGTGCAAGAGAAACTACTTTTTCTGTCCTAATTTCCTCTAGTTTTCTTTACTTAACAACTTTTTTAAATATAATTTCAAGACTTTTCATGCCAGAACTGAATTCTATTTTATAATAAAATATATATGAATAGGGGATCTTACGGGAAATTCAGCCACGTATAAAGACGTGAACTAAAAACAATCTCGTCTCGACATTTAGCGACGTGATTATACAGAAGAGCGTTAAGCGGTATAGCGACAGAGCGACCGAAAATAAATCTATAGGTTTGATCAATTTTCTATCGCTCGGCCGTCATTTGTTCCATGGCTCTGCCGCTTACCGCTTACTGCTCTTCTGTACAATCACGGCTTTACACGTAAAGAATTTTCGCGAACGTTGGAAGTTTCTCGGGGCAATAGTCGAGTCGCGATAGTAGTGGAAGGATCAGCTGCATCGGTGCGTTGGCCCAAAAGGGTTAACAACAAGGTACGCTGTGCGGAATTGATCTTGAACATTCTCGAAAGCTCGGAATTAACAACGAAGCTAGCGAAATGGAGGCAATAGAAATGGAGAAACAACTAGTAAAGTTACAAGAAACAGCAGTAGGGGATATCGCGGAAACAGAAGTGAAGATGAGTAATTTGGAAAATCAGCTGAAAACTATAGAAATGACGATGGAAATAAGGGAGAAAAAGAAGAAATAATGAAAGGAATAGACATGAGGATGGGAAGAAAGGATCTCGAAGATGTTATTTAACCCCTTAAGAGTTTGGGGCTGGTTTTTAATAGATTCACACAGATTCTATTATACTTTGTATATTTCGCCACCTCGTACAAAACGTCTAAACATACTGGATACACTCAGATAATTAACGCGTGGTCGACTCCTAAAACGAAAGAGCGTCGTTAGAAGTCGTACCAACTTAGCTTGTAGGAACTAGCGATCATACCAACTTAACATTTCTTAACAGAAGAGGAAGTAGAAGAGTTTTTAAGAAGCAAATTGGAAATTAGTGCGGAGGTTGTACGAGCAAGAGAGATAGAAGATGGTTAAGTGATTCAAGCAAGAACAAAAGAGTGGCAAGACAGAATCAAAATAATGGAAAATGAGAAGAAACTGGGAGATAAGAAAATACGTACATATAGGAAGTGATAAAACAAAGACAGAGAGAAACATACAAAGCAAAGTAGTAAAAATAGCAAAATGTCGAAAATAAGAAGAAATGGAACGAATGGAATTGGAGGGAAAACTTGAAGGGCGAAAAATCTCACGCAGAAGATGAAGAAAAGCTTTCGTTTAGGCCGACTAGGGAGATAAAAATTCAACCACGAATAGAAAAAGATAAAGAAAGATAAGAAAATATAAAAACGTAACAGGGTAAATCAAAAGAATAAGAAAAACACGAGAGAGTAAACCTGTAAATATTATCCTGCCAGGTGGCTGGATTTACGAAAAGGATCGAAGATTTGTGGAATTACGTAAATAAATCCGATATAGTAAACCTTTCTAAAACAGGATTCAAAGAAACAGATTGGGGAGAAGTGGAACATAGGTTAACAGAAGTTTAGGTGACACGGTGTACAAAAGAAGATAAAACGAAAATAGAAGCGACAGCAATAGGTGGAACGTTCATAGGAATAAAGCGACAGATCGGAAAAGCGCAAACAAGGTAGAACGATCCATCCGACGATGATGGAATTCGCACATAACAGATCTGGCGAAAGGAGACCATTAGAAGATTTAAAAGAGTTAACGGAAGACAGAAATTGATAACTCAATAATTGGAAGCGACTTCGATGCAAGAATCGAAAAGAAAGGAGAACTCTTTTGAGATGGACAAGAAAATACAAAACCGAGACGATCCAAGGATGAGACGGATAATAAATAAGGAGAACACTTACTGCGAATGGTAGAGAAAGAAACGAATGGGGTATAATAAATGGAAACAAAGCAGGTGATACAACGAGTGAATGGACATTCAACAGAGGAAACAGCTACTCGATAATAGACTAGGGAATAATAAATGTAGCCATGTGGAATAAAGTAGAAAGGATAGAAATAGAAACAAGAATTGGGTCAGATCATCGGCAGTCAGAAATGGAAATCGCAGCCGACATTGCAGAACTAAGGATATGGTAGAAGAGGAGACAGAGATAGAGGTAGACAATTGGAATGAAGAAGGGATACAGATTTACGAGGAAGCACAAGAAAAAAGTAAATTTTGAAAAGGACGTACTGCAGGGAGCAATGCGCGGCCTCACAAGGAAGATGAAAAAGGCAATCAACAAACAGAAGATCCAGAAGCGCGATAAAACCCAGGAAACAGGATGATGGTGGGATGAAGAATGCAGGCTTAGTAGAAGAAAGATAAATAAAGCGGTAATGTGGAAACAGGATACGATAAACGAAGTCAAATACAGAGAAGAGAAACAAAGAAACGGCAACCTACGTAAAGAAAAGGCAGAAGAGGCAGGAAAACAAGAACAGGAGAAAACAATGAAGGTAATGGAAATTAAGGACCAGTAAGAAATACAGGCGTATGTATATACAAGAAAGAGAAAAAGAAGTGAAACTCCAGGAAAAGTATAGAATTATCAGAACGGAAACATCGTTTCATGGATATGGCAGGGGCAGAAGATACGTATGGATAAAGAAAATACGAATGGATAAAGAAGAAGAAAGCGGAACTGAAGAGAAGCAGGAAGAAATCGAGAATAGTTATCGGTAAACTCAAAAAGAAGAAAGCAACGGGAGAAAATGCATTGAAAAGCGAGGCCTGCGTGGTCGCAGCAGAGAAAATCAAAGAAAGATTTAAGGAAATTATCAATAAAGTATGGAAAGGAGAAGTATCGTCTAAAGGTTCGAAGAGACTCTTGTTATTGTGAGAAAGACGTTAAAAATTATGGGGGGTATTTTAACCTTAATGGACAGCGGATGTCAAATTTACTGTACTCGAAATTAGGAAGTAGATTAAGAAAATAGATCGAGGTAGAAATATTGAAATCATTGCCGGATCCACAAGCAGGATTCCGAGAAGATAGAAGCTGCATGGATATTATAGACAACATATTCATACCGAAAACCGCATTAACAAAAAGAATTAACATAAAAAGAAGTATGCACCGTATATGTTTTGCAAACTTGAAAGCTGCATTAGAAACGGTAAACGGGAAAAAAATTTGTGGCAGAACATGAGAGGTAAAAGAATGGATCTAACGTTAGCAAAAAGAATCGAAGAAATCTATAAAGAAGCAAAAAATAGAGTACAGGTGGGAAAATTCAAGGACAGGAGCGTTCTGGATCAGAAAAGGCCTAAGACAAGACTGCTGCTTAAGTTCGCTATTGTTTGCAATATTTATATCGGAGATAGACGACTACTTGAAAAGAACACAAGAAGAAGAAATTATTGTAGGAACGAAGAAAATATTCATCCCAGCGTACCATCCAGCAGTCATGACCATAACTCAGAAGGAAGTGGGAAATATATTGAAGTATCTAGAGATATCTTTTGATGGAAAGGAACCGGAATTGAACTTGAATAAATAGACGATCATAATGTTCAGAAAACACGCAGAAATGGATTTGGAACTGTAAAGAAAGCGAAAAAGTGGTAAAAGACGTGTGTAGAAAAGCGACAGCAGCAACGGCGCGAATCCGGAGAATCGGAGGAAGAAAATTTGCCGATGATTTCTGTACGAGAATGTTAATGTTTAATGAGATGATCAAAAGTATTCTGATGTACGGAGCGGACATCTGAGGCTACAAGAAAAGGGAAGAGGTGGAAGTAGTGCAGGAAATATATATCAGATGGATACCAAGATTAAACAGGTGCGCTCCAGGGTATCCAATAAGAGAGGAAAAGCAAATAAGAAAAAAATATATAGAAATGGAAGACAGAGTTGTAGAATATGAAAAAGAAATTAAAAGTAGCTGCGAAAACTCCCTGTTGAAAGAATACAGGAGAGAGATGGGCCAAATCGACTGGGTCAAAACGAAACGAGGCAAGGAAAGAGATGAGTTTCTGAGAGATGTTGAAAGTTGAATGAGCAGATCGAAAGGTGAAGCAAGAGGCACCAATACCTTTTCTGTTCTCTTGGATGAATTTCTTAAATGAAGACATTTTAAACAAAGGGAAGTAAGGCAATCATCTGATGATCATGAATCCGAAATTTACTTAATCAAATAGAGAATGTCTGAAAGCGTAAAAATTTTGAAAACATTGAAACTAAACCAATAGGAGCCTGTCACAATCTTACTTTTAATAATATGAGTTCAACAAATGAACTCATTCTGTATATTATTATTACATTCAATCACTAATGAATGAACCTTATTCAGAAAATTATTTTCTTCCTTTTAGTACATTTTTAAATAAAACTACACTTTTTTAATTTTTTTAATTTAGATATTTTACTTTTTACTTTTAATCTTTAACTGTCATCTGATTATAATATACACAGAAACACATTGGAAGACAAAGATTTTTTCAGATTTTATCTTAGCTACCTGGACAATTACTTCCGATAAAAAAATTTCCATTTTTTTTTTAAATTAAGAGAAACGTGAAAGAGAATGTGAAAAAGCGGAGAAAATAATAATTACATGTTTTTACATTATGTTATTAAATAAAGACTCAAGTATGGGGTATGGTAATAATGCCACATATAAAATATTTTGCGAAACATCAATGGATCCTGAAACGGAATTTCTTGTATTAGACTTTCCGTCGAGAAGGGGAACGTCAAAGTTATATTGTAATTCATGGTAACCTTCATTATATGCAAATGAGAGGCCAAAAACGAAAGAAAAATATGAAGACATAATGGATCTACTATGTTATATTTCACCGATTCATCACGAATACCTAAAATTTCGGAATTGATTAATTATTACTAATTAATTTATTAATAATTAATTACGTAAGATTACAATATACGTAACATAAGCAAATAAACCTGTTTGCCTTTAACTTGTTTCTTTAATAAAATTAATTATTATTTACCATCATCATTTTCATATTATCATTATTTTCAATGAAAAAGTATTAGTCAATTAATAAAAAAGGAAATAGATTTCGTTTATTTGTATTATCGATTATTTGCAAACCGGCTTGCGTATAATTAGCATTGTGCTGTAAGAAGTTAATTAACTAATTACGTTCGAAAAAATTAGCCGTAATTTTAGTGCATCGTATGTTCTTTACAAAAACATGAAAGAAACATTTTTTTCTGCTATCAATAATTAATAAAAGTTGATCTTCCCAACAGCTTAAAAAAATGGATTTCTGAAAGTAAAAAGTAACCGAAGTTAATTTTAATAAATTTAAATATCCTAGTTGGTCGCATAAAATAATATTAAATTCTTAAATTGGAGATTAACAGAAATTAATTAAACGTGCACGATGATTTAGTCTCAATAATATTTAATAGAAAGCAATATACCTGTAAGCAGCACATTTTTATAGACTAACAATAAAATGATCGATTGGCATTAAACGTGAATAATTATCTGCAATAAATATTCAAGAAGCCTTATCAAATCGTGAACATACTTAGTCTTCGTGACTGGCAACCATTCGGCATGCGTGATCCTCAAACTCTGATCGAGTTGTGGTAGACGAGCTTCCAAGTTGGGTGGTAAGCTCGGTAAACCTCTCGGGTCCGGTTGTATCGCGGTCTTCTGTCCTCCGTCTTCCCCACGCATCAATAATCCGATATGATCGTCGAAGCTGCCCTTCAATCCAATATAATCTTCAGCCTGTGAAAGCCAACAGGACGTTTAATCGCTACTGTGTATGTATCTTAACCGAGGATGTTATTTCGTAGAAGGGAATTAGAGACGTTTCCAATCTCTACTTTTCGATAAATTATTATTTGACATAATTCTGAGATTGTTTCGTTATGTAATACGTACGTTATTATTGACGGATTTAAGATTTTGCACACGCAAGTATTTCCAATAAAGTGAATATTGATTTTTATTGAAATGAAAACATGTTTATTTTTATGTGCATATCTATTTATTTTCATTATATCAGTTTTAGTTATGTAATTAGCTATATGCGATAAATTCATATATACGCTAAAAGTTGATACTGTATACTTCTCGTGTTAATAATATGTTATGATGGTATTTTGTTACAGTTTCTTTTTCTTTGATTCGTTAAACTTTTTATTGCTATTGACGTGTCAGTTGCGTTTCGTCGATTATTTTAATAGCACTGCTTACACAAGTATTGAGTTTTTGTTATTATTGAGCATTTATTACTGCAACATCTCCAAGTTTAAAGGAAGGATACTGCGCCACGTGATAGTTATCGAATATTGTTACTCGGTAATTTTTGACGACCGATTCGCCTAAATAAAGCTAAATTAAGTTAAAAATAGTTACGTTAGAAAGAAATATGTCGCTTCTCTCTTTCTCTGAAGGGAAAGTAAAATTTTGACACTGGGTTAAGTGTTAAGTGAAACAGTGTTGTGAATACTTCACGTAAAGAGAAAGGACAGATTATGTAGATCAATAAAAAAAAAAAATATATATATATATGTATATAGTGTATGTATTCATATCATTTGTTATTGTTAATATATACATATTAATATAACATCAAAGAATTAATTATACCAACAACGATGAATTGGATTTTAAAGTTTATATTTCCAGTTTATATATTTATTTAATAAGCGATATTATGAACTAGATAGTATGTTCGAATACAATTGAAAACTCAATTACTTATTTAAAAATAATTACAATCTATTTACTTAAATGAATAATATTTGTCATTTATACAAATACTTTCAAAAAATAAATTGTTCATTTCCTAATGGAAATTCTTGTAATTTTATTTGAAAAATATTACAGGCTTAAATAAATTGAAATGCAATTACGAAAAGATGAATTAATAAAGCTTTTACACATTGCAGAAACCACCTAATAATATCTTCCAAGAAATCATAGCTTCTGGGAATTGCCTATCACAATGTGTATAGGTATAATTGATCACACCATAATTACTCTACTCGCATAATTTCGAAACTCATCGAACATTTGACCTCAAAACGAAATCATAAATATTGATTTACATGATTGGGGAAATATGTTCCAAGCGATATTTGGACGTCAGGGACCTATTCCATGATACAAAGTGTTGGAACAGTTATTGACTGTGACCTTTTTTAGCTTCAGAGTTACAGATATTGCCTTATGTATGTAAGCCTGCGGGTTTACTAAATCATCATCTATTACGTTGAATGTATGTGACTTAATCATCCGCCAAAGAGTAATAGCGAAAAATAAATCTTGAATATTTTTTTATAATTAATTTTATAGAATACTTAAATCTTCTATATTTTAAAAAAATAGCTCATCTCTGTATAGAGACATATATATTTGTGATCTAGGCCACTTGTAAAGTCAGTAGTACGATTATTATTATGAAATGATAATTGTCTTTCGTAATTACTTTGATCACTAATAATAATCATATCGAATTCCATTTCCACCAAAATAAAGCTTTAAAAATTTCTATGTACGATTTGTAACCAATTAATAGATATAGTATAATTTATAACGTAACTTATAAATAAAAATGTAATTTATAGACAAATATAATAATTATCTCTAACATTTATAATGTTTATAATGATACTACTAAAAATGAGTAATGAGTCGAAAGAAATTACCGAGAACTTCTGATTATTAAAAGAAAAAAAAAAAGAAAAGGTAGTTGATGTGGCAATGAATTACAGAAATCTTTTGCTTACTATACACATATCTAAAATTACGGTATAAAACTAAATGTGGCTTGGGTACTGTTCTCGTATATCGATAAAGGTTTCTGTGCAATAGATAAAACTTTTTTTTTTTTTTTTTTATTTTTAAATAAGTCATTTTACAATTTGTCCATTAGGACATTTGGTAAAATATTATAGTTTGGGTTTTGATGAAATATAGCATGTGGATGGTTACCCCCAGCGGGACTCCATCTTCCAGGTTGTTTATTGTTCTATTGTGAGGTCTGCAGGGTGCTTCTTCTTCAGTCTTCTTTCTATTATTGTTTTATTCGTTTCAGCTACCAACTGATTTGCGTGTGTTGCAAGTCTTTCTTTATACTTTTTTGCATATTTGGCGATTTCCTCTTTAACTGTTGGAATCTTTAAGTCTTTTCGTATATCTTCATTTCTGACGTACCATGGAGCGTTAACTATTGTCCTTAGGATTTTTGCTTGCTCTGTTTCTATTTTATTTATGTGACTCATTGCTGCCATCCCCCATAGTGCGACTCCGTATGTCCAGATTGGTTTGATTATTGTTTTATATATGTTTAGTTTGTTCATTATGCTTAATTTAGATTCTCTATTGATTAACCAGTACATCTGCTTCATTTTTTCACGTATTCTGTTTGTTATTGATTTTATGTGATACTTCCATGTAAGGCGTGTGTCTAAATGTATTCCTAGATATTTGACATACTTTGTTTGTGCTATGTGGGCGCCATTTAGTTGGATGTCTGGTGTTTTCCCTTTTCTAAGCGTAAATGTTATGTGATTGCAC